>NC_079558.1:20897243-21037243 GCF_015846415.1 Triplophysa dalaica
GTTTCAGACTTTTTTTAACAAATTCGGAGCAAGAAAAATTATATTTTATATTTTTGTAGATTTTAAAAAATAGAAGTTTAAAATACAACGAATGCACCAATAATGTTAATGGACAACATCACATGTAATATTCAAACACTGAAATGGACCCTTTTTGTGAATTACATGCTTTTATTTTAGTAAAGGTTTTGAATGATTATTAAAAAGTTTCGAGCCGTTACATGCGCTCAATGAATCTCAGGATAGCCTAAACTGTGAAGGATACATTTGTTCCATCCTTAAAAACCTGTGGAAATAAGGTCGCATTTTGGAACTGCATTTGAAGCAACCTTTGAATCAGGACAGCCTTTGGAATCAGTCTTAAATTGCTTCTTAAAATGTTAGAAATGTTCCTTCAAAGAACGCAGCCCCCGAATTGGGACAGGCACAGTGTCTCGTCCCGTGGCAGCCATGTTTGTCTTTGTCTACCGGTCTCTATTGTGAGTTTATGTCCACTGAATCTGGATCTTGTCTGCATGGCTCTAATTTATTTATCCATCACTGTGTACAGACAGTCTGACACACTGTATTCTCTCTTTAGGGTCAAATAGCATTGCATTTTACCTGGTTGTTTTGTTTGGGCTTCCCAATGAGTGATATAGTTAAGTTTCATTTGTGAGTGTGATTTTATCAGTATTGTTGTGGTTGAGAGCAACAGTAGATGTTAGGACCGAAACATCAGGACTGAAGCTTTGGACCAGCTGTCAGAGAGGATTCGTGTCTTCGCTCATCTCGTGGTGTTTCAGGGCTTTATAATGATAAGAGTGAGAGTCACAGTGTTTTAGATGTTTCTGTGAATTTGATTGCCCTTTTTAATCTTTTGTGATATAATAAATCCCTTATTTATTGCATCTGTGAATGATCTGCAGCTGTTTTGGGTCACCGGTCCCCTCCTCTGGGTCCGATGCCTAATGAGGACATTGACTCTGGTCAGCTGGACTCTTTGGAGAAATATCGCAGTTACACGCGCTATGTGACCGCAGTGGAGGAGGCCGACCGGAAGGAGGTGTGGTGGAGGACCTATAGGAAACACAGAGAAGAACAGACGGAGGAAGGTAAACCACAGGGGAAAAAAGACACAAAACACACACGCCAATAAGAACCTGTATGTAACGCTTTCTTTTTGTTTTTATTGTGTCTGAGCAGCCGTTAAGCCGATTAACATTGGTCTTCCGTATCAGCGTCCGTCCAGAAAGACAGAGGTGAGAGAGAGGAAGAGGTTGATGATGGAGAACAAAAGAAACCCTGAGCTGGAAAGAGCCGATCGCCTGCGTGACTGTGAGTGACTCCATCATCATGATCTGTATATTCTAAGTCTGTGGAAAGATCCATGAGCCATTTATTACAAAAAATCAGATTTTTGCAGCTTTTCATCGTGAGCGCACTCCTGTAAAGCAGTGGAGTTCAATGTCACCTTTTCTGGCTTCCAGTTCGAATATCCGTGGACAAAGTAAAAGCAGAATGGGAGAAGTCAAACGGCCCGTACCACATCCAGAGGGTCGCTGAACACTACGGCGTCTATAAAGATCTGTTTCCCATGGCGTATTTTGTGCCTCGGGTGATGCTGCGTGTGACTTACGGAGACAACAGCGATGCAGTGGTGCATTATGGGAATCACTTAACGCCAACTCAGGTGAGCCGGTCCAAGCGAATTCCATGCATATTTTTTGTTGTTTGAAATGAAATGAAACAACTTTGATTTGTGGTCTGTTTTGTCTGTTCTCAGGCGGCACAGGCACCTCAGATCAGTTATGAAGCGGAGGAGAATTCTCTCTGGACGCTGTTACTAACCAGCCCAGGTACAACAAAAATGTGACGCATATCTTGACTCAAATATCCCAAACTAGAAGTGTCAATCACAAGGTGATTTTACACATTTTATAGATAAATAATAAAACACCGGATAAGTGTTTTTAACCGAGGATAAACGGATTATGATCTTTCTCTGTCTGGTTGAAAACAATGTTGTGCTGCAGTCTGGAAATGAGTAGAATACACTACTCAGGTGATTCACAAGAGGGCGACAGAGACAGAAAGTAAGATTCGTGTTTGTTCTGTGCAGATGAACACCTGATGGACGGTGAACAGGAGTATCTCCACTGGCTGGTGTGAGTGTCATCTCATCTGAACCACTTAACATATACCTATAAACTGTTTATTTAGACACACCTAGAGCTGAACGCGGTGACCTCCTGAACCTTGATGTGTAATGTTAACTATTCAGATATACATGTTTAATGCTTCACATTCTCTCTGGGAAGTGAAAGCATCGCCGCTTCTGAAAGTCAACAGTCACGTTTCAAATGTCTGAGTACATCAATCTGACACTGTCCCTTTGTCAACAAAACCGCCTGAAACTGGGTAGAGCTTTGATCAATTCTTATCTCGTTCATTAGAAATATTTCTATTAATATTGATGTTTGCTAAAATAACCTGCGCTGCTATTGTTAAAGGGATAGTTCAACATAATTAACACCATTGACTCACCCTCTTGTCATTTTGAACCTGTTTGACTTTCTTTCTTCCGCAGAACACAAAAGAAGATATTTTGAAGAATGTTGAAAACCGAACAGCGGTGGCACCCGTTGACTTCTATTGTGTGGACACAATACCAATGCAAGTGAATGGCTGCCATCGCTGTTCAGTCAACAACATTTATCTAAATATCTTCTTTTATGTTCTGCGGAAGAAAGAAAGTCATTCAGGTTTGAAATGACAGGAGGATGAGTCAATTATGGCAGAATTGATTTTTTTGGGTGAACTATCACTTTAATACTTATACTTATTAATAAAAAAACTGTCCAGAAAATGATTTTCTACTTAGTATTGTTGTATTTTGTATCTCTAGTACAAATACATAAACATTTCAAATTAAGATACATTTATTTTAGAAGCGAAATGACTTTCTCTGAAAAAAGATCAAAATTAAATAAATGTATGAATTTTTTTTTAATAAATATTTGCTTAATATAAATAACTGAGCAATGACTTCAGAAAAAATAACTTGAATTACATTTTATCTCTTTATTAAGGACCAATGTATTTTTTTGTTGTGTCCAGCTGAAAGACAAGACGTCTTATGCATGAATAAACTTACTATCTTTCATTATTTTTCTTGTCAAATACACGTCTCCATTTAATAATTGTGGATATTTGTACTATAAACCAGACAAAAAGAAAGTTCATTTTTTGCAGTGAAAGTATCCATCTTTTTCACCTGTACAGTGGGAATATCCCTGGAAATGCGGTTATGTCAGGAGAAGAGATCTGTCATTACATCAGTCCATTTCCTACCAGAGGAACAGGCTTTCACAGATTTATCTTCATCCTGTTTAAACAAGACGGCCCGGTGGATTTCAGCACCGACCAGCGAACCGCCCCATGGTGAGATAGTGTTTTATCTTTCTACTACACAGTACTGTAAACAGTCAATTATTTCATACTAAAGCGGAAGTGTTTTCAAATGATGTTTGAATGTCGGCAACAATCTAAATGGACATAAATTGTGTATGCAGTTATTGTCTGAAGCAGCGGACTTTCCGAACATTGGACTTCTACAGAAAACATCAGGATGTCATTACTCCCGCCGGTCTGGCCTTCCATCAGAGTCAGTGGGACCAGTCGGTGACAGACACATTTCATCAGTTATTCAGTGAGCATTTCATCCCTATGAACTTCTTTTTCTGTATTTAGGAGCAAAGTCTGATGATTTATTCCGAGAGCAACACACTTGCTCTAAGAGCCAAAGTTGACTTTTTGAGCGTTGAATCAAATGAACCTTTTATGACAGAAGAACTGACTGCTGCTGAATGATCTTTTTGTTTCATTTACAGATATGAGAGAGCCTGTGTTTGAATATGAAAGACCACCAGTGTATCACCCAGCCCAGAAGAAATACCCTCATGGACAACCTCTCAGATACCTCGACCGCTACAGGAACGGAACAGAACACACATATGGAATTTATTAAATCTTCACGTGTGTAATATGTTCATTGTATGTTTCTTTTTCTAATAAACTAAATGTGACACTGAATGTTTCCATATGTCAGCGTCAGACTAAAAGCATTTTATGCCATAAAAAGTACCACAAGCAACTGACTTGAGTACTGAAAAAAAGAAAAATGACAGTAAGACTTTTGTGCGAGTCATCCATCAAATGGGTTTCCTTTCAGGAAATGGGGAAGAATTTCCTTCTAAAGCAGAACAAATATAAAATGGCCTTTGAAACAATCAGTTCATTATGCCACTGAACTTCCACTAGACGTCTTCAGTCCCACAATCTGAAATACGTCAATGATCCTCAGACCGGTTTTCAAGAAGATAATTACATCGTAACACAACAAAGATGTAATAGTAAGGATCTGATGGTGTGTTACACTGTAGTTTACATTATACACTTATATTATACCACGGATCTATCTGAAACGGGTCCGTTTTAAAGTAAAAAAAATAACATGTTTAAAAAGTTTAATAGATTGAGATCAGATGAAAGCACTCCAGACTTCTACATTATTATTTCGCAGTCTAGAATAACAGTAAAATCATCAAACTGTAAAAAGCAATTTCAAATTTATTTGTAAACAAAACTTTCCTGTAGCTTAGTGGTAAGAGCATTGTGTTAACAACGCAAGGTTGTGGGTTCGATCCCAGGGGATTGCAAATACCTATGTAAAATATATAGGATAAAGCAATGTAAGTTGCTTTGGAAAAAAGCGTCGGCCAAATGCCTAAATGTAAATGTAAAACAAATGCTTGCACATTAACTAACGAAGAGTTAAAAATGTGCACTGACCAAAATTATAATCGCAAAACTTTTGTTTTTGTCCCCATTTTTCATGAGCTGAAGATTTTTTCTAAGTACACAAATGGCCTATTTTTCAAATTTTCTTCACAGATCTGTCTAAATCTGTGTTAGTGAGCACTTCTCCTTTGCCGAGATAATCCATCCACCTCACAGGTGTGGAAGATCAAGATGCGGATTAGACAGCATGATTATTGCACAGGTGTGCCTTAGGCTGGCCACTATAAAAGGGCCACTCTCAAATGTGCAGTTTTATCACACAGCATAATGCCACAGATGTCGCAAGTTTTGACTGAGTGTGCAGTTGGCATGCTGACTGCAGGAATGTCCACCAGAGCTGTTATCTGTGAATGGAATGTCCATTTCTCTACCATAAGCCGTCTCCAAAGGCATTTCAGAGACTTTAGCAGTACATCCAACCGGCCTCACTACCGCGGACCACGTGTAGCCACACCAGCCCAGGACCTCCCCATCCAGCATCTTGACATCCAACTTGACTGGGCAAGTGCTCTCATTCGATGGCGTCTGGCACTTTGAAGATGTGTTCTCTTCATGGATGAATCCCGGTTTTCACTTTACAGGGTGGATGGCAGACCGCACGAGCGGTTTGCTGATGTCAACTTTATGGTAGCCCATGGTGTCTTTAAAACAGCAATTACAGGAAATGAGATCAAGACAAACAGAGCTCAGAGCTTTTCAACTCAACTCAACTTTATTTATATAGCGCTTTTTACAATTTTCATTGTTACAAAGCAGCTGTACATGAGACACATTGAATATAAGTATGAATTCTAAAGCAGCCCCCCCGGCCAGGCAGATAGTGCAAAATAATATGCAAACGGTGGTGAGGAACCCAAAACTCCCATCGAGAAAAAAAACCTCAGGGAAACCCAGGCCCAACCAGGGGATTCCAGTTCCCCTCTGGCAAAAGCTGCTGCCTCTGCACAAGCTCAACAGTGCTTGCACAACAAGGCTTAATACAATTTTAAAAATGAAGGATTTAAGATTATCATTAACAATCTAATAGCATTTGAAATGTTGTAGGAAAAACAAAGTTGTCGCGTCCTTTATCCAGCTCTATCCTCTTAGCTCTTGTCAGGTCACCGCTTCCCATTCTCAGCTCTGCCATCAGGTCTGGGCATGAACTGCATCCTGCGGTAACCTTGGAACAAAGAGACAAGACTGGCTGAGAGTTTTTCATGTATAAATCATTCCACAAATGGGTTTCTTTTTAGGAAATATGGAAGAATTTACTTCTAAACCAGACAACATATAATATGGCTTTTGAAACAAGCAGTACATTTAGTCACTGAACATTGACTAGACGTGTTCAGTCCCACAGTCTGGAATCTGAAAAAGACTGGTTTACAAGATAATTTCTCATGCAATACTTGGACAACACAACAAAGATGTAGTTGTAAGGGTCTGATGGTGTGGGAAAAAAGTTTTGTCTTGGAAGCCCTGACTTTAACCTCATCCGTGGAACTGATGCCAGAACTGATGTATTTTTATACTCCTTCACATTTCTGGTGCAGCTGATGGTGAAAGTATGCAGTATAACACTGAAGAACACTTTGGGCTTAAAGGGACAGTGCATCCAAAAAGGCAAATTCTGTCGCTTACTCACCTATTCATGTCGTCAAACCTGTATGACTTTCTACTACCGAACACAAAAGAAACCATTTTGAAGAACGAAAACAACAGAACAACACTGAACCTTGATGAATTCCACTGTATGAACACAAAACCACTGAGACATTTCTCAAAATATCTTCTTTTGTATCCCACTCAAGAAAGTCATACACAGGTTTGGCTTTATCAAGTGAAAAACAATCAGTCGCTGCTTTGTTTTTCATATTGTGTAACTTCATGTGCACTTTGTTTAGAAGATGAGCTCATTACAAGATTAACATCCCTAACAACACTGTGATGTCAAGGAAAGAGATTGGTCATTACATCACTTCCTTTTCCTGCCTGAACTTCCATTTCTGTGCGTGAGATCCTATTTTCTGGAAAATCCAGCAGGAGATTAGACTGCATGAAATTAATTTAAAAAAATATATATTTTCATCTCAATGAATGTTGTTGGAAGCAGCTCAACATTAACAGCGCGTAAATGTGTTCGCCAAAGTTGGCTTACAGGAAACAGTAGTGATGATTATAAGCTCCAGTTTCTCGTTTCTCTGAAACATATTTATAGATTTCCATTAAAAAGCAACACATACTGTCAGCATTTTCAAAAATAAAATCATAACTCATATGTAGCACAATAGGTTAAAAACCTACTTTTAAAGAAACGATTCTACCAAAAAGAAAGTTTTTTTGATCTGTGAGACTTTCTTTTGTTAATACCACAAAGCAGAGATGCACGGATGCCAAGGTCACCGTTTTCCTGCAGAACCGACTACACTTTGAATACTACAAAGTGACTTTCCGTAAATGTTTGTATAATGCATAAAGAAGACTGTGAACTAATTTAGGTTTAAAAGTGACACATTTTGAGGTGGGTATAATGTTGCTTTAGGCTACTTATGTTATTCAGATCTGGCAACCCTGGTGATGCGAAACACAATGATCACACTGCACTTTTCAATCATATAACGCACGCTGTGAACTCAATAGAGGATAAAAAGCACCATAAAATAACCCCATGTGACCCGTAATGTACATTTCAACTCCTCTTAAGCCACACGTAACATCATTTAAAATGCAATTGTTCAAATGCAATCTTTTCTATCATTTACATGTCATTCAACTTTTGTAAGTTACACAACTGCTGTTTTATACTATGGGCTTGTGGGTTTGTAAAAACACAAGGATGTGCAAACAGGGACAGAACTTTTATTTCTTAGCAAACAAACTTGTGCATGAGACGTTTTAACACTAAGATGTACTAAAAGCCCACTTAACATGGCCTTCAGTCATCCTGGGCGGCGGTTCAAGCATGTCAAACAGAGTCCAGGCGCCGCTGATCTCACAACCAGGCGATTTGCAGCATCTCCTCTACGTCCAGAAGTTTCTCTCTGGGTTTTCCGTGGGGTTTTCCTCTCCGCTCCACCTCGGTGTTGATTTTCTCCCATTCGGAAAATAAAACTGTTCTCACACCTGTCATGCAATCAGATGATTACGATGAGACAGGTTTATTTTCCGATACAACCAGTTTGAGATCTCGCAAAACACATTTTGCTCGAGGCAGGATTAACTTACTACAAATCAGGTTCTGGTTCAGTAGCACAATACACCCACAGAATCTGACTGTTGCAACATCACAGAAATATGTGTGCGAGGGTGGCGGGGGAAAATATTACAGCAGGAGGGATAAAAACAGTGCAAGTGTGAGTGTGTGTGTGTGTTGGCGCGACTTGTGTTTGAAGAAATACATACTTCAAGTTCAAATTTATTTGTAAGCAAAACAACACAAACGTTATCACCTGAACTTACAAAGAGTTCAAAACTTCTATTTTAGACTTCTATTTCAAGGCACTAAAAGCATTTACGGGAAAATAAATAAAGACATGTAATGTTAACAATGCACTGAGCCAGACCAGTCCTATGTGCGTCTGAATATGTACATCTGGATAAACATCTGGAAAACTCAAAAATAAATTAAACCTAAAGTAATGTAAAATGAAAGATAGAATAAAACACAAAACAAAATCTGTCTGGAAAAATGTTAAAGGTCATTAGAACCATATTCAGTCAAATGTGGCGAAATAACGCCCCAAAGACTAAATAAATAATAAAAGTCTTTTCTGTGACATTAGCCATGCCCAAAACACAGACATACAGAGTGACCAGTGTTTAAATCACTGACTATAATTATACTGTTATCATGTTTCATCTTCTATCTTAACAACAGCGATTACAGGAATGAGATCCAGACAAACAAGACAAACAGAGCTCAGAGCTTTTCATGTATAAATACATTCACCCTAAATGAAACAACAATAGTTCCAGGAGTTGGTTTAAGTGAACTATAACTTTAATCTCATGTCAACTCATATTCTGTATTGTGTGTTTTGTTGTGCTTTTTATCGTACACGTGGCTCATGTTTGCCATGAACTTTATTGTCTTGCATTCATTGTGGAAGATACAATAAGAAAATAAAGATCACAGATAAAAAAATATATATTTCACGTGTCTCCAAAATGACAATGAGATTAAAAGAGAGAACGCATCACGTGTGTCTGAGATATTTCATCTGGTGAAAAAAATCAGACACGTCTGTCATAAGTGTTTCAGAAGAATGTCAACAATGTGTCAAACTGAGCTCAGATTTGTTAAATCTTCAAACGCCAATATTACTGAAGATCTCATAAATAAACTCTTCAAAATACCTCAAATCCAGATGATTTTCCCTCTAGAATGTCCACCTTGACCTGATTTGTTGTGAATCATTTTCTGATATTGTATGATCCTGAATATACCATGAAAAGATACATTTACACTGACAAAAGCAATTGCATAAATAATGTTTAAATATGAACTTGTAAATATAGAAATATAGTCTTTTGTCACAAATTTTATTGACAGAACACCAGGACATTGAATGTCATCATTCCCACCGGCCTCAGCGGGAATCTGTCACACTCCTGGCAATTATATATGCTATCTTGTTTCTTATATTGGCTGCAGTGTCACTGAGGTGCTGCGTCTGTAAGTCCACTATGATAAACATCTGTTGCATTAGGCTAATAAATATATTGACGTCGTCTTATAAGCCATCACAAATTAACAAGACACACTCGGTGATTAACAAGAAGCACATCCTCTCTATTGGCAGGAACCCCCTGGGCTGAAAAAACGCTGAATACCTTTTCCCAGGAATTCCCATGGGCCGGTTTGCTTCTGCTCCATAACTCTGGAATACACAGATGAACACACAAAAATGAAAGTTTTGAAACCAAAAAGGGTAGACAAGTAAACAATTTCTTTGCGATAATGAAAGCAGCATGGACTTTTCTAGTTTAACTTCCTTTGGGAGATTGAAAGCCCTTTTGCATTTGCTGGACGGAAAAGAGCTTTGTCTAGACTGGCTTACCATCAAGGACAATCTTCATTATTTATCTGAAATCACATTAGTGGGAAGGAAAGTTTCCTTTAAAATTAGCAGTTCACAATAAGGTCGCAATGGCTTACATGTACAAACAATGAGCGATGTAGTTTTGGTTAGTTTATTCATCTTTATTCAAAGTTGTTTAATGGTTTAATTATTATGAATGTTAGTTCAATGTGCATTAACTATAATGTCTACAGAAATAACTTTTAATTTTGAAAATTATTTGTGAACACTAAATTGACTACATAATGTGCCTAATTGATGCAGATGCAGATACAATCCAATAATATATATATATATATATATTTAATTTTATTTTATATTTTCATCCAGGTGAGGTAGGATATTGCATCACTTTGTAAAGGTGTGTATCTTGTTAATCCACAATTCATTGGCCAAACGCCAGGAATATGTCTTCACACGGCGATCTTTTAAAACAATGCCCAAAACAAAAATACTTTTTTTAGAACCCCGCATCCGTTGAAAAATCTCCACTGACCTGCAACATGATATGATGAGCAAACTTGTCTCTTGTTGTTTTAATGCGAGATAAAGTCAAACGGCTCTTGCGGTTGTATTCAGATGAATTAACAGCAAGAGTTTGAATGATGCCAATCCCAATAGAACGTATTGCTCAACACAACAGCCAACACATTACCGTGGAGGCTGCATTGCTCATGATGGGCCGTCTGTGTAAACGTATTTATAACATTCTGCAAAGTTGAAAAATGCACAAATGCTTTGTATGTTTATAACTTCATGAGAACAGGTATTATAAACAGGCACACAGAAATGTAAGAGTTCGCAAGAGCATATCCGTGGTCATTTATCTGGTTATGTTTTCTAAATGACATGCTTCTATATTACACACCCGTGAGCATTGTATCATAAACATATTCATGATGTTGTTTTCGTCATAAAAGACGATGCAGATTCCAGACATCATCACCAACACATAAACAAGATCGTTTTTAACTCAAATTATACTTTAAATCAGCGGAAAACTGTAAGAAGAATACATTTACATTTAGCAGACGCTTTTATCCAAAGCGACTGACTGAGAGCTTAAGGAGCAATAAGCGGTATGCCATGAGGGAGTAATAATGCAAAAGGTGCCAATACAAAGAGAAAGAGAGAGGGTTATTATTATTTTTTTCTCATTTCTCTGTCAAGTATTCACAGGAGAGATGGGTTTTCAGTACTTTTTTGAATGTTTCGAGAGATGTTGTTGACCTGACCGAGTTAGGAAGAATCTTCATACAGGAAGTAAAGATGAGGTGTGCTGCTGCGTGCTGGAGTGGTTTGATAGCCTTTGCAGGAAGACCAGTAAGGATTTGAACCAACGGAGAGGAGTGCCTAAGATTCCTAGAGATGACAGGGTTTCTAGCAGTATGTGATGATAGACAGTGTCAAACGCTGAAGTTGGTCTAGCAGAATCAGGACCTATATTCCGCCTTGGCTAGCCGCAGTGATTTTGTGACCGATAGCAGCACAGTCTCAATGGAGTTTCTTTTGAAATCAGACTGCTTGTCATCCAGTGGTTTGTTCTGGGATGGTTAGGACGTTACCTGGTAAAAGCTGCCCTTTCAAGTGTTTTTGCAATAACACATAAATGTTGACTTGTGTAAAACTTCTTTGACTTATGAACACTAAGTTTCTTTCCATGTTTTGGATCACCCTTTAAATCAAATCAGAAATAGGTTGGATGTTGTGAGAGAAACCTTCTGCACATTTCAAAGACTAGACACAGAGAGGCATCAAGCTTTTGAGCTTGTTTATTTTAGAAACAGCAAGTCTATATACATGGTACCAGAAGATAACTGGAAGTTCTCATATGTCCAGGGTGGCACATGATGACCAAATCCGGTTGTAAAACATGGCATTTCAGAAAGGGCTGTGATATATATGCAAATATCGCAATATGCCTATGGCAATGGTTTACGATAAATTAGCGATTTAATTCTTCGGAAAGTTATGCACGGTCAAACTTTTAGGTCAATGCGGATAGTAGTATCCATCTGGCACACGGATGTTAGTTGGGATATGCGTACATGCGAAGGCTAGCGTGCGCGTGCTCGTGCTCTATCGCAAATTAATCAACAATCCACATCGCGAATCTTACATAGCAAGCAAAGATGAACCATCCGCAGCTGGTGCTGACGATTTAGTGCCGAAACGAAGAATCACTTCAAAGATATGGCAGTATTTTGGTTTTAAAAGATTACAGTGCAACAGTAAAACATGGCAGTTCACTTTCAGAAGTTGTAGTGATGCTTTCTGTTTACTAAAATAATGTGAAACATATATTGGCTGTATAATTTTTTTTATATATTTTAATACAATTGAAATTGATTTGCAAATGGCTTAATTCAATTTAGGTGTGAACACAGCTTTATTTATTATGAGGATGTTAAACATCGATACTGTCGCAGGCATTCTTTTTTATTTTGCATTCATTTGAAAATTTGTGTTTTTGTTCATTCTCGTTACACACAAAAGACTTCAACATATCACAACACCGTATCTCATTACAGTGTGATGATGGAGTATGTTTGTGCATATTCTCACATCAGATTTATGATCAAATCTGTGTGCTCAAAGGTCACAGAAACACACAGCTGAGGCTTTCATATCAAAGTCAATGAGATTTCAATTTGTTTTACTTTCATAATGTGGCACACATTTACAAGGAGAGATAATGTAGCCTACATAAAGCAGAACTTGATGTACCCGTCAGGAACAGGTTTAATTGCACCCACATGAGCTGTTCGAGTAACAAGGAACCTAATAGAACAACTTTAAGAAAAGATAAGACAAAAAATAAGTAAATAATATGAAATGGAACTGTCCGGGATACATAAACAATAAATAAAATGATGGGACAACATCTTATAAGATGCATGTTGGGCTGTCACAAAAAACCGGTATTGACCCAAAAAACACAATATTGTGTTTACTACTGATATAACATGATGATATCGCGCCTAGATTTCATTTTCAGCCACAATTTAAAAATCTGATTTGTTTGCAGCCCTGATGCAATAAGATTTCTTTAATATATGAAAATTTAGTGGTGAACTGTGGTCTCTGTGTGACAAGGTTTGTTGACTTGCCCAAAACAATTATAACACCAACATCCATTAAGAAACTAAAAAGTGGCTAATGGTCATTTAAAGTTGACTTTTACCTAAACCTCAGCAGTGTTGAAACCTTATATGTAAGAAAGTTTCAGAAACAGTGACAGCGATAGACACAATGACAGAATTGAGGACGGAAAATCACGACACAGCAGAGAAACTCGTCTTCTTAAAAAGGGAATATAGATTTCTTATAAATGATCCAAATCTGCACTATCAAAATTGTACGTTTTTTATGACTTACAGTAATATACCTTTGGACCAAACTCAAATGTGTAAGGTCTACACAACAAAAATGTTTTGGAGAGTAAATGGTGCCTGAGGTCTGGCGGTGGTAGTATGGCTTAAACAGTAGAATTTTGGTAGAACTGAATTTTTCCAGTGACGTACTTCACAAAATGCATGAAAGTAAAGGGACTAAATAGGGGGAATGGGTTTTGAGAAACAAATCTTTGTTATGGCTGATTTCTAAACATAAATTTTCAAACAAATATTATACATCTTACGGAAGCCGGTAGGTTTCGCCGTGCTGCAACGGAAGAATACATATGCAAACAGAAAAACACCAGCAAATTTACAAAGCCTCTTCCTTAGTTTGGTGACACATGACCTGTAAACTCGCAACGCAAAAAAAAAAAACGCCCAGCAAATCCTTGCAACACAAACAAATACAGTAAAGCGCTGCAAATTCTTCCAACACAAACAAATACAGAAACACGCTGCAAATTGGCAAATACACAAAGGAAGTGTGCCCAGGGGGACTCAAATAACTGATACACACTGGTTGGAACCCGCTTCATTTCACAGTGGCCATATTCGTAGGATTATGTTTTTTGTCATGACTCTCAAGGTGAGACATGGCGTGAGAACCCAAGTGCAGGCAGACACAGACGGTATTGATGGAAAACGAGGATATTTATTAACAAATAAACACTAAACAAGACAGGCAAAACAAAACCCCACGTGGGGGGAAAACAAGACAGGGATATATATAATTTTAACAAGAAACACTGACTTACTAAACTATAAACAAACACTGGTAACAAACACTAAACTAACACTTACTAGACAAGGAGACAGGAACAAGTAAAGACGGGTGCGTGAAGCAAACAGCAGACAGACTCACAGGTACTGCATACAATGCACGAGCAACGAGACAAAGAAACATGAGGACTCTTTATAGGGGAAACAGACAAAGGATAGTTAACGAGAAACAGGTGCTGGGGATTAGCACTAAGGAGAGGCTGACAAGGAACGAGATGTAGGGAACAATGACAAGACACGAGAAAGATCACTCAATCTCACACAAAACCATAGGTTATGCCATGACTCCACTCAAACAACAAGAATAAACATGACATGATAGTGGAATCATGACATAAGCCCCCCCTTTAATGAGCACCTCCAGGTGTTCATCAAGGGGTAACTAACGAGACAAGACTGACTGGGAAACAGACAAAAACCAGACAGACAAGGTGAACATGACAAGGGGCATACAAGATATGATAACAAAAGGGTTGGGGTGAGATAACAAAAATAACAGACATGGGAGGGGGGGCGGGGGCAAACAAGAAAACACAGGAAGTCCAGAAGGGGCAGGGCCGGGCGGGGAAGTCCCAGCCCTGGGGGACGCGCCAGGGCGCGGAGCCCCAGGAGGCTTGACAGGGGTAGTCCTGGGGGGAACTGTCCTAGTCCCCTGCAGGACTGCAGGGCTAGTCCTCGGCTGGAATGCCGGGCTGGACCAGGGCTGGAAGGCCGACTGGATTGTCGGCTGGACAGGGCTTGGTGCTGACGGCGGCTGGGCAGCCGGACTTGACGGCGGCTGGGCAGCCGGACTTGACGGCGGCTGGGCAGCCGGACTTGACGGCGGCTGGGCAGCCGGACTTGACGGCGGCTGGGCAGCCGGACTTGACGGCGGCTGGGCAGCCGGACTTGACGGCGGCTGGGCAGCCGGACTTGACGGCGGCTGGGCAGCCGGACTTGACGGCGGCTGGGCAGCCGGACTTGACGGCGGCTGGGCAGCCGGACTTGACGGCGGCTGGGCAGCCGGACTTGACGGCGGCTGGGCAGCCGGACTTGACGGCGGCTGGGCAGCCGGACTTGACGGCGGCTGGGCAGCCGGACTTGACGGCGGCTGGGCAGCCGGACTTGACGGCGGCTGGGCAGCCGGACTTGACGGCGGCTGGGCAGCCGGACTTGACGGCGGCTGGGCAGCCGGACTTGACGGCGGCTGGGCAGCCGGACTTGACGGCGGCTGGGCAGCCGGACTTGACGGCGGCTGGGCAGCCGGACTTGACGGCGGCTGGGCAGCCGGACTTGACGGCGGCTGGGCAGCCGGACTTGACGGCGGCTGGGCAGCCGGACTTGACGGCGGCTGGGCAGCCGGACTTGACGGCGGCTGGGCAGCGCTCTCTGACGGCGGCTGGGCAGCGCTCTCTGACGGCGGCTGGGCAGCGCTCTCTGACGGCGGCTGGGCAGCGCTCTCTGACGGCGGCTGGGCAGCGCTCTCTGACGGCGGCTGGGCAGCGCTCTCTGACGGCGGCTGGGCAGCGACCTCTGGCGGCTGGGCAGCGACCTCCGGCGGCTGCTGGGCCGGGCTCGGTGCCGGACGGACCGTCACCTTCCCACAGCGCCCCCCCAAAAAATATTTGGGGTTTGACACCACCGGACTCGGGACCACAGGACTCGGGACCACAGGACTCGGGACCACAGGACTCGGGACCACAGGACTCGGGACCACAGGACTCGGGACCACAGGACTCGGGACCACAGGACTCGGGACCACAGGACTCGGGACCACAGGACTCGGGACCACAGGACTCGGGACCACAGGACTCGGGACCACAGGACTCGGGACCACAGGACTCGGGACCACAGGACTCGGGACCACAGGACTCGGGACCACAGGACTCGGGACCACAGGACTCGGGACCACAGGACTCGGGACCACAGGACTCGGGACCACAGGACTCGGGACCACAGGACTCGGGACCACAGGACTCGGGACCACAGGACTCGGGACCACAGGACTCGGGACCACAGGACTCGGGGAACCCGGAACTGTTGCCGGTTGCTGAACTGGGCGACAGGACAGCAATTTCGGCCTGGGACGTCCTCCACGTGGCCTTCTCCTCCCACTACGGTCAGTCTGGCCCACGGCTGACTCAGCCGGGCCAGTGGGGAACCGAGGGAGTACCGGGAAGGAGGACTCCCGCGACGTCGTCCTCGAGTCTCTAGCCACCCACTCATCTTGGACTCCACCAGAAGGGCTGGCGACCGTGGAGCTCGAGCCAGAGGGTACTGACTCCCCAAGGGCAGCGGCGGCCAGGACGATACCCTCCGCAGCGCTCGACCGTGGGGTGAAAGTCCCATGTGGAACCTCACCCCCGGGATCGCTACGGTTGGCCACGTACCTGACCATGTCCGCAAACCCCAAGGGAGCCAGCAGCCTCTTCTCTGACGGTGTGAGGCGCCGGGTGAGGCAGCAGTTGAAGATCGTCTTCAACTCCGCCTCACCAAACTCGGTCACCTCCGCCACCGCCGAGAATGCCCTGGCGAACTCCTGGTCACCATAATTCCCCTGGCGGAATCCAAGCATCAAGTGGGCCTGGCGAGACCGCAAGGACAACGTCGTACCGTCCATGCTGCCTACTGGGTTCTGTTGTGGCTCGTGCATTCTGTCATGACTCTCAAGGTGAGACATGGCGTGAGAACCCAAGTGCAGGCAGACACAGACGGTATTGATGGAAAACGAGGATATTTATTAACAAATAAACACTAAACAAGACAGGCAAAACAAAACCCCACGTGGGGGGAAAACAAGACAGGGATATATATAATTTTAACAAGAAACACTGACTTACTAAACTATAAACAAACACTGGTAACAAACACTAAACTAACACTTACTAGACAAGGAGACAGGAACAAGTAAAGACGGGTGCGTGAAGCAAACAGCAGACAGACTC
This sequence comes from Triplophysa dalaica, assembly GCF_015846415.1. Classification (NCBI taxonomy): domain Eukaryota; kingdom Metazoa; phylum Chordata; class Actinopteri; order Cypriniformes; family Nemacheilidae; genus Triplophysa; species Triplophysa dalaica. Next base: position 20,914,251 of record NC_079558.1, read on the forward strand.
ACAGGTACTGCATACAATGCACGAGCAACGAGACAAAGAAACATGAGGACTCTTTATAGGGGAAACAGACAAAGGATAGTTAACGAGAAACAGGTGCTGGGGATTAGCACTAAGGAGAGGCTGACAAGGAACGAGATGTAGGGAACAATGACAAGACACGAGAAAGATCACTCAATCTCACACAAAACCATAGGTTATGCCATGACTCCACTCAAACAACAAGAATAAACATGACATGATAGTGGAATCATGACAGTTTTTTACTAGTAAGAATTGCATTTCTGATATCTGAAAAAATATTTTTAACATGCAAGAAATAAATTATTGATATTTGACATTGAATTTGATTGGAAGACTATAGAGATATTTAACTATTAAAAATGAAAGTACAGATTTCAAGAATTACGTTTTTTACTAGTTGAAATTCTATTTTTGATATCAAGAATACACATTTCTGCAAGTAATGACGTCATTGTTTATATCAAGAAAACACATTTTTACTAGTGAAAATTTATTTACTGATATCAAAAATTGTACTTTTAAAAATAAAAAAAATCACATCCTGAGTATGATTAAAAGCTAATTGGGCTTGCCATATGAGTATGATTAAGAGCTAATTCGGCTTGCCATAGGAGTGTTAGTTGCAGTCTGTGACGTCCTATGTAACAAACTACATTAAAGAGAATCACTTCATTTAAAGTGAATAAAATAGACTTCTTACTGGAGTTCAGCAACCACTGATGAACTGAGTTCATACCTGACTTGAATGTGTTGCGCAATGCGCAGGTGAGATGAACGGCGAGAGCAGGCAGTGGGCCAAACCACTGTGAGAGGCAGGGGGGGGGGAACTCAACAGTTTATAAAATTAAAACGCATTTGATTGAAAATAGAGATGCGAGTTTAATTGATTTGGGGGGGAAACACTCGAGTGGGGAGGGACGTGTCCCCTCTGTCCCCCCGGGATTTACGCCCATGGCATCAGTATGTTGGTTTCACTTTATTTTTCAGTACACTGTCACTGTAGGCTACTATGTGTGTGTGTTTACTAGGCAGGGACCGACACTGAACTGCACCATAAACCATGTTAAGAACAAATTGTTCTTCAGTAAGAATGTACACTATAAGTGGGCATACAGTAAAACAAAGTGCAACTGAGATGTATGCTGAATTCTTTTAATTGTTTTACATGCACAAAAGACTCAAACATGCTGGTGATTTTTTACTAGATAGAATCAACAAAAAGTATCAGACAATCTCGATGTGGGCAAGATCAATAAACTGACTGTCTGATAAAAAGCCACCAGACTTGAAACACTACTTGTAATAAACATGTGCAAAACTGTTTTTCTACTCATAAACATACTTTTTTCTATACAAACACAGCCACACGCACACCTCTTACCTCTCTAGAAACCAACATGATAGGGCTGCATAACGATTATTGATTAGTTGTACGACTCTTTTTCAGATTAATCAAATAAAAGGTTTTGCATATAATGAATAAATCAGAGATGGAAAAGGTAAACACAAATATGCACAAGTTCGTTACATTCAACCTCTCACCCAAATCAGGGTATTTAGCCCATCATGTACTTTGCAAAGAGCAAATGCAACAAATTGGGTTTTACAAATAGTCTTTAATTTTGTGATTTAAAACACCTCTCCCCTTTAAACTTTAAAACTGCGCGGCTTTAAGAGATGCATTCAAAACACGTCTTATTTAAGAACTGCGCAACATCTGCTGCACGGAGGGACATGTAAAAGGGAAGAAGACACGCTTGACGTCACAGACCAACTAATCGATAATGAAATTCGTTGACAACTATTTTCTTTATCGATTATGATCTATTTTATCAATTAGTTGTTGAAGCTGTACATAACATACTGTCTCTTACAATTGTAAATATTAAAGTGTACTATAGCATTAACAGTTTATTTAGCTAAAGTGGTAGTTCACCACAAAATGAAACACACCCTCCTATCATTTCAAACCTTTTTTACTTTCTTTCTTACGCAGAACACAAAAGAAGATATTTCGGAGAGAGTTTACTTTTGGGTGAACTATCACTATAAAGTGTACATTAACAATTAAGCATAGCAAACATGGCAATACACTTTAACATACAGCTATCTAGAGCTCATACTAAAGTATACGTTTTTTGAGTGTGAGCCTATTAATGGGATTTGGGTGGGCGGTGCTTGACAATGATCAAAATCTCCTTCACTTTGTTAACTCACTGGCACAATAATTTTTAGGACATGAGAAATGAAAAACAATAACCAATGTGCAGCATACTCCAGACAGTATATTCAATATTGTTGTAGACCTCCTAGAAACTTTTATGTTTGTAACTCCAAATGTTACTTACCAGCAGCGCGTGCCAGACCATTTATCCGGCCCACAAACATTATGACGCTGTTGATTATCATCTTCTACATCTCCAAGAGATAAAATGCACGATTCAAACAGTCCGTGTCTGTTCCACTTGAGCAAAAGCCCTTTCTTGAAATTTAAAGCGTGTGATTAATGAACTCAACGTATAAATAAACAGTGATTTATGGGTTTGTTCATTTGTTTTCATTTTGTGCACTGACTGTGTGGGATCCAGTGATGTAATATTCTGTAACTATATTGAATTTATGTGACTATGTTTAGCGAAAGAAAGTGAATGTAATCGACATAATTTGTTCTCAAGATTTAATATTTAGATAGTATGCTTAGCCACCTTGATTTAAAAACATATTTGTTAATGTAAAAAATCAAGCTCATTATGAAAACCTGTAAGTCAATGAAAAAGCCCCACAGTTTATAGAAACTTAACGTATGCAGTTTTTAGGTCCTCACAAGGATGGTAAGAACATCACATTTGTGTTTTAAATTAATGGTTGAATGGTGGCCTTGAATATTATGCCCGAGAACAAGTCACTTTGAATAAGACAACATGTGTCCTTGTTGTTGTTTTCAGTTAGAATCATACCAGAAATCTGATTAAGATCTTTCAAAGGAAGTGAGCTGATAGGTTTGTTGTCTAGAAGCCATGAGTTTGAGAAAAAAGCATTTGCTGTGCAAATGCAATGAACAGGAATACTGTACACAGACTAAATTTTTTTTTTAATGTCGACATAAAGAGTGTTTATGGCTGCTGTTCACACATGTAGATACATATTTTAAAAAGCATGGAGGAATGTCTGAAGAAGTATTGAAGCAAAAATTCTCTTAAGAAACAGTTCCCCCTCTGAATTGGGTCATGAGAACAATAACGCTACAACTCATTTCTGCTGTAAGTGGGACTCTGTGGACGGTTGACAAGTTTGGTAAAATAGGATGAATTTTTTTTACACTCATTATTCACCAGTCCGTCCCAATGCCTTGGAAAAAGCCCCACTAAGTTGTTTCTTCATCTCTAGAAATCACACCCAGTCTTATTTTCCTGCTGAACAATCTTTTGTTTGGTAGTAAGAACAAAAGAACACACAATAAGTGAAAGTTTCAGTGAAACTGAGGTCAGGTGTTTGTTAGTCTCCCGTAGCCAGACCTTCATACTGAACTGAAGGTCTGGAACTTATCGCTGTCTCTACTGACATTTTAAAGAAGAAAATAATATCAATGATTTTGGTTTCTGGTTACTGCAATACTTATGCTGGGCTATTACAGTTATAAAGTGAAAAATTAATCAGACATTATAGCTTTCTTGGGTCTCCACATCTCATATTTACATTCTCAAGCAAGACAAGAAACATCAGAACACACTGTACAACAGAGTTGTTCATCCCAATTCACCGTGTCATGAGATAATTTCTAATATTAAAGAATATAACAGACATCAATCTTTAGACGTCATAATAATCTTTATTTATTTCATTACAGTAAATTAAACAAATCAATTTACAATTAAGAACATGTAAATCTTATAAAAGTACAAAAATTAGCTTAAAGATGCTATAGCTTAAAAGTGCATGAATAAGACCACATACCAAAAAGCAAAGAATAAAGTCTCTTTAAAACTAGTATTGCTTTTCGTTTATGGGCTTAATGTTAAAATCATATACAGGCCAAAAGTCCACATTATTATTGAGAGAAAACAATACGGCTGTTCACATTTATGCACATACAAATATATATATATATATATATATATATATATATATATATATATATATGGTGTATATTCACTCTGATCAAGAGATCAATAACAAAAAAATAAAGCTTTAGTGATTTAAAAAAACAAAAACAGTTTTATAATTCAATGTTACCTATTCAACAGACAGTAACTTTTATCTCTGGATCCATCAGAAGATCTAACACAGTTGCATCATTTAAAAGACTCATGAACCTGCATGAGCTTCACCTGAAACCTGAATATTGGATATTGATGTCATGCTGCTGTTACACTTGTTCTGTTTTTAAAGGTTCACTGATGTTATTTTCTTCACAGTCGCCAACTCCATTAAGATTGTTGGTGCAGTTGTATTTCCTTCTGAGAATGACTCCCACAAGAACCATGATGACCAAAGTGATGAAAATACTGGTCATGGCAAGCGCTGTGTTACCTTGTTGAGATAAGAGAAATGTAAGTTATCTTCAGAGATGGATTCAAACATACACATTTCTTGAGCATATCTGTATATACTAGAGAGTAGAACTACTTTATTTATTCTCTATTGATTCAAATGCCTAAATAATCAGCGACCAATAATTACTTGAATATGTTGAATACCTTTTTGAGTTTCTTCTGGAGACCCTGTAAAGATTTTAAAACCACAATTAAAAACCCATATAACTCCATACAACTATATTTATACGAAACCTGTATTAAAACATTTAAGTGCCTGCAGAGCCAATAGAACAATCTAAGTCAGTGTCACATATGTATTTGTCATTATAAACTAAACCTTCTCAATCTATCATATTTTTCCTTTACACTCTTTGAAATCTCAAGACATGCGTTCTTTTAAATGATTAATTAAAGTGTGAAGAGTAACCAGTGACATACACTTAGAATATGATAATACCTGGTTTAGCAGCAGTTGTTTCAACTATTTTTGCAACTCTAGCAGTATCCTCTGTAAAAGATAATAAAAACATTGTTAATAGATTCATGATAAGATGTACAACTTAAAAAGATCATAATAAACAGTGTTACATGCAGTTAAACTGTACCTGTTATGTTCACAGTGAATTCTGCTGCCTTTGCTTCACCTGGGGTTTGTATAAAGAACTTGATTTTTGTTGTCATGACTTCACTTGCAGCATAAGGACATGAAATGCTGGTCAACTGTTCACAGGGATCACTTGTGAAGTCCTCTCTACAGATTAATGTGTCTTTGTCTTTATTAGTAAACTTGTACATCATCATGCAGCTTCTGTCCTCATAAGAGACTCTGCAGGTGAGAGTTAATTTAACACCCACATGTCCAGTCACTTCTTCACAGATGATATTCAGAGAATCTGTAAAAGAATAGGTTTTAATATTTTAAACTTTTAAAATGCACAGCAAAAAACAACTTTTTTTGTCTAAAGGAATTCAATTAAATAAACACACAAAGACTTATAATGTAAATGAAAAAATCTATCAATTAGGCTTTCTGTCATCAACTAAATGGTAAATGTTGCATTAAGGTAAACATGATAAACATTTATTTAGACATAAATCAATTATAATGTTATGGTTAACACACTATCATAACCATAATGTGCAGCATCACTGTCCTCCAAAATCAATTCAAAGTTTATTCGGAATTTCTTCTAATAGGATTTCCTAAAAATATTTGTTTGATATTCACACAAGTTTTTGTACACCGTTTATTTAAGTTAAAAACTTTGTGCGAAAACTGAACACAAAAAATACGTAATATTTACTTTAAAAAAACAGTTTGCAAAATCGTGACAAATAGTCAATGGAGGAAGAGAATCTGTCTGCCAATGTACTTTCAACTCTTTGTTTGCTGACAGAAGGGATATCTAGGTCACAGTGTTAGATCAGAAAACTGCGCATGTTCATACACTTCACACATAAAATTATGATAATAGAGAAATTACCATCAGCAGCTGTGAAGACACAAACCAGCAGGAGCAACAGAACACTTATAACATCCATGATCCTGCTCCTGTTATGAAAGACATTTGACAATCAAAACTTGATCCAATTTGGAATTGATTTGCAAAGCAAATATTACTTTAATCATAACCACACATAATACATATAATAATAATAAAAGCACAACTTTTGCATTGCGTTTGTTTCTTGTATTCATGTTTAAATGATGTTAAAAGTAAAACACCAAACACTTCTTTTTCGAGCTAAACTCCCGTTGTCTCCATTTTATATTCTGTGTTTAACTTTCTTAATCTGTTAAACTGTCAATCACGTTCAGTCACATTAAACACATACTTGTTTTTCCTCCATCTATCGTAGAAAAAGCGCTAAACCATCATCACCAGACTGCGGGTGAATGAGTTAACTGCACTTTACTGCACTATAGCTCAGAATAAATCTGATTTTAGATCAATGAAATCCAGCGATTAAAAAAAAATACCCCTGCAGATGTCAAACACATCATATCAATAAAAGCAAAGGTCAATGTGCAAAACGTCGAGACCAACAATGAAATAACGACAGAGAAATTTGTTTCAGAATATTAAAAGCGACTTGAAATTAAAAATGCAAATCCTACAAATCATTTTATACGAAGATTTTAAAATCATTTAATGCATAAAATATAATCAGAAGGCATGCATTCAGATGAATATAGGTTAGTAAATGTATCGATTGTTCTGTAGTTTAGTCAAAGTTTACAGTAGTGAACACTTACTGTCTGTCTGTCTTCACTCTGTGAGATTCAAGATCACACTGATCCTCTTCAGCAGCGCACAAGTAAACTACTTCAACACTGAACTTTCACTTTCAAGATGACTCAAAGTGAGATAATGTTTTTGATCGTCTCATGTGGGTATTGAATGAATATAAACCCACTGGAGAGTCACAAGCCTCACATTGCCCCACAACACACCTGGAAGCATTTTACTCTCTGTGATACAATGTTACACACAGTCCTGTGAACACACTCGCTGTTTTACATACAGCACTTCACTCTTCGAGTCAGTTTCAAGATTGTGTAACTTTTAAAGTAACTTCCTCCTTGAGAGGCTTAAGATCCTATTTGCTTGTTATAATGATTTTTTTTCTGTAGAGATTTAGAGAGTTTAATAACACCAGAATCTGAATTTATATTTATACTATATATTTGTCAGACATTACAGTGTGCCTTGGAATAGATTTTACTTGTAGATGCATTCCTTGCCAAGAATATTGGAATTTACAACTGCCCAGTGATTCTGTAGCTACTGGAAAGTAAAACTTCACTTTGAAATAAGAATCCACAGACACACAATAGAAGAATAATTAAAGGGTTAAGTGAAACATAAATACATGTAGAGTTCTTCTAAAACAAACTTTCCTCTCAAAGATTTTCAGATAAGATGAATTACGAGCTCAACTGGTTATTTCAATTTCCTCTTTCCGTCTGGATTTGTAGCAGGGAAAACAAGCAAATACCAACACGTTTACTGCTATTAGTGTATTCAGTCAACCTTAAGTAGAAACAGTAGAAGAAGACAAACAGCATGTCTACAAGGATATATCACCCATTAAGATCCAACACAAGCTGAGAAACATCAGAACACAAACAGAAGCTGTGTTTTCATCCTAATTCACCATGTGTTCATTTCATTTATAATACAGAACAACTAGACACAAAAAGTACAGAGTGTCACAAATTGTTTTATTATAATGCATTTAAACAATAAACAATGAACATCCTTTTATAACTTTGTGTAATAAAATAATCTTGATAGTAAGTGACACGCACGCACGCACACACACAGTAAACAATGGAAAGAATCAATAATAGACAAACCTAGTTCCTTATCTGTGCATCTTACTTTCACATGGTAGTTTATCATAGAAGAGTTTGGTTACAAAATGAGATAAACAAATTAAGAAATCTTGTTATTATGTTTCTATTTGGTTTTATTGTGTTAGTAAGCTGTATTTTTGTAGTTGTTGTGGCTTAAATCAAAACAAACCAACTGCAGTTTGATGATATTAATTGTAATGCATAATAAACAAACAGTTCTCATCTTGAAACCAAACTCTTCATATGCATATATAACTATAACATACTTTTCATTTCATGTTAATGCTCAGAGAAAACAATAAGCATTTTAATTTTCAAGATATACACTCTGATCAAACAAATGAATAAGAATATTATTTCACAGAAATCAAAAAGTAGGCTAAAGTAGCCTTTTATTCCCTTTCAAACCATTAACCATGCTTTTAAATATTTCACCATTCAACAGTCAGTTACTTTTATTCGGTCTGTATACACAACGGATATTTTATATCTCTATGGACTATTATTGTGACCAGCACATGTGATGGAGTTTGTGCAGGAACAAAACTGCCTTAAATTGAATGGGAATGTCATATGATAACATGACATGACCTATTGATCACATTATTTTTACAGTCTTACTTTTAAAACTCAAGATACTATAAAAGCTTTACTTTAAAAAAAGATTGTATTTTGTTATACTGGATGCTTATCGGCATGTTCACACACACAAACTTCAGCCTTCTTGAATTTGGGAGTGTTGGTAATGTTGCGTTTCTTTCTGAGAGTAAATCCCATGACGATGATGATAAAACAGCTCAGGACAGAAATGATAACGGCTAGTGTTGATCTATCCCCTATGAAAACAGTAGTAGAAATGTCTGTCTATCAGCAGTGATGACTGTGATAACATTGCAACCTCAGGATGTTGGGCTGGACATGCAAACACTAAAACATTTCTTCCATATATGTTGAACATTTGCAACTGTATCAGTCACTTAATATAAGGTTTAATGAAATAAACATTGTCACTATTCAGACTATTTAAAATGATTTATTTCCCAATGATCAATGATTACTTGAAGAAGTTAATACCTGCTTGTACAGGAGCTTTCTCTTCAGGTGCAGGTTCAGCTTCGATTCTATTCGTTCCACCTGCTGAATTTAATAAACAAAAAACAACCAATATTTATATACGGCTCCATTATTGATAAAACAATGTAATATTTAGCATGAATGACAGAGTTTATCAATATTTTCTAAGTGATCAGTGATCAATAAATATTGAACGAGTGAGTACCTGTGTCTTCTTCTTTAACAGCGTCTGTATAAGATTATAAAACCACTGTTTATAGATTCATGATGTACAACTGGAAACATTATTTTCATAATAATCAATGTAAAATGCAGTTAAACTGTACCTGTTATGTTCACAGTGAATTCTCTTGTTTTTGCTCCACATGTGGTTTGCGAAAAGAACTTAATCTTTGTTGTCGTGACTTCATTTGCAGTGTAAGGACATGAAAAGCTGGTCAGATGTATGCAGGGATCTTTTCTAAACTCTTCTCTGTGGATTTCGTCTTCATTATAAAACTTGTACTTCATAATGCAGCATGTGTGGCTCTGATATGAGATTCTGCAGGTGAGAGTTAATTCTTTTCCCACATGTCCGGTCACATCTTCACATGTAATATCTGCAATAGAACAGAGCTATTAAATGTACTGTAAACAGCAACTAAACAAATGTATTTTATTTAGCAACATGCATTTAACCTTTTAAGTATGACTGTACGCTTTAATTCATCACATGGGCTTATGTTATGTGCAATGATGCAAATCACAAGCAAATAAAAACACCATCACTGAATTCTGCATCTCTTTATTCATGATCCATCACTCCATCATCTCATACACGCACGTACACACCTACACACACACACACACACACACACAAACACACACACACATACAAGACTGACTTTAGCTATAGTTAGTGCATTACATTCACCCAAAGCCTCAATGTGTTCAGATTGGACTTTACACACAATTGAGATTGTATCTGATCCTATAAAATCAGATAGGATATCTCCCCTGCCAGACTTCAACTAAGACGGATGTTTTCAGGCTCCCACGCAGTTAGAAAAGCAATCTGTGTTCATAACCTTAACCCGTAAAGACATTGCAGGCTATGGGTTTCAGAGATGAAAATTACCGTCATCTTTACAGACAGCTGTGAGGGTCCAAACCAGAAGAAGCATTAGACAAACATTGACAGCACCCATGATCCTGTAATGAAGAATCAAAGAACGTTATACATACATCAATATAAAAGCGTTACGTCAAAAACATGAATTCTAAATGTCAAGCCTTTCATTCAATAAATGTTTGAAAAAGTTTGAAATGTTTGAAAACCAATGACACATTTAAACTTGTACAAAAGTGGATTTTCTCCATCACAGCAAGGTTAAACATTTAATAAAAAGTTTAAGCGATTCCAATAAAAAAAATCGACGCTCAAAAATAAAACATTGCGAGCACCATTAAAATAACTGATGGTTTTCTTTCAGCTCATGACAAAAAGGAGAATAAACCCTACTGAGCAAAACTCTTTATAACATTTTATTTGAGCTCTTCTTCACTTACTGTCTGTTTTCACACTGCCGAGATGAAACATACATCAATTGATGATCGCAAACGCGCACGAGCGTTTAAACATTTAACTTTCACTTCAAACTACTCAAGAGTTGAAAATATCGTCTCATGTTGTGCGTCTTTCTCCTGAAAGTCTTAAGAGAGAGATCATCTCAACACTGCCACATAGCTGCACAACACAAGTACACACTTCATAAAACTCACAGTTTTATATCTCTATATACCATATTTCTCGAGTTTAATCTGTATTACCCTTTAGACAATCTTGTAACTGTTAGAGCACTTCGTATATCTTATATAATATGAGCATCTACTTCACATATATTGAGAGACTTTGGATAAGTGTGTTGCGTTTATTACCTTCATTTAAATACAGGACTGCGCAAGTGCGCATTACTCATCTTGTGTTAGATTGGACACTGCCCATCCTGCTATAAACGTTTTACAAGACAACATGCCAAAAGCAAGTATTGGATATGTTTCCAGATAAGGAAAGTGTTAGAAAGATCTGTTAAGCCGATCAGTTCTCAAATGACCAGAGGACTCCAGATATTGCGCTTTGGTTGTTGGATTGCCAAATAAAAGCCTGAGGTATCAGTGTTTGTTATTTGTGTTGGTTTACGTCAACAATTTGACCATTTTGTGTGTGCAATTCTTGGATTTGTGTGTAAAGTTTTGAAAAAAGAGGTAAAGTGTATTTATATAGTTGAAAAACAAATGTAAATGGTAAAAATGTTCCACAATATTACTGATTTTGCTTTGTTTTAGATTAAATACATTGTAGATTGAGATATGAAGAACTCCTTAAAATATAAAATACAATTGTTTATAATAATTGTTCGTAGTATTTTGTAATAAAGATTATATATTAAAGTATGTTACATCTCGCTTTATAGTGGCATCTATTGGTGAACTTTGAAATAGCAACTCAGGATCAGGATTTGTCCTTTAATTTACATGACATAACGTACATTATAGGCTGCTAATAGTAAATCAACCATTGAAGCTTAATTCCTTCTGAAAACCAATTAAAAATATATGGGCTATAAAAGGTGGAAGTGACTTGTCATACAATTCTGACTTTGTTTTGCAAACGTGAGGTAAAATATCACAACACACCCATTGTCTCATTATTGTAAGTTTATATCTCACAATTCTAACAGAATAGCAATATAAAGTACATACTTTATGAATGATTCGCTGATATCTTAGGACCTGTCGCAAATGCCGCACTTCATGTGCACTTGGGGTCTCGTGGCCTTAAATTCTAACACAATGCACGAGTCCGTAGAGTGTCCCATCTGTCATTTTTAAGCTGTGAAGTGTGCTTATTAGCGACCCCTTTGCACCCTTGATGGGCTGCAGGCTCCACACACTTTACCAACCCAGAATTCCTTGCAAACGCCTAATCACAGAACCGATAGAAGTAGTGTCCTTGATGTCTGCATAAAGATAATTTTTAAATGCATGTTTTGATCAAATTAGAATGAATGAATTAATACGTTACTTATTTACATTATTGCTTATCTATTTTCTACCATGTCAGCTGTTCAAGAATAAAAAACATTAATGCACTGCGTTTCTCGCTTAAGGTAATAAGCAATGTTTTGGTGTAGATTTATATCTAGTTGTCTCTGGGCTCCTTAAAGCTGAATAGCAGAGCTTGTCTGTAATAGATGGAGTGGGAGGCACAGAATCCATGGCGAAGTTTCCAAAGTCAGTGATGATTTGGGCTGCCATGTCATGTGCTGGTGTTGGTCCACTGTGTTTTCTTAAGTCATCAGTCAACGCAGTCAACTACCAGGAAGTGTTATTGCAATGCATGCTTCTTTCTGCAGCCAAGCTTTATGGAGATGCTGTTTTCATTTTCCAGCAACACTGCCAAAGGTACCAAAAGCTGGTTCAATGACAATGGTGTCACTGTGCTCCATTGGCCGGCAAACTCGCCTTTAAAGGAGTGGAAAATAGTTTCTCTGTGTCTTTCCGACCAATGAGTTTGCCTGTGCAGCACATTCATAACCAAACAGCATCTTAAAGGGGCCCTGCTACGGTGTTTCATGCATTCTGACTTCTTTACATTGTTAAACGTGCTGTCTTCTCATGCGTAACATGGTCAACTTGTAAAAAAACGAGTTGGGTGTATTACGTAGTATTTCTGTGCTCGATACACTCCCCCAGCAATCACATAGGTTTCGGAAAGTTTTAAAGAACATTTAAAACTGTTTTGTAACAACTTTTATTAGTCCCTTATTGGACAATTCTCCCAGTAAAGCATGCGGCACGCCCACGCAACAGCAAGGAGCGCAGGAGAAGGAGCATGCGCAGACGTCACTTTCACTTGTGTGCCGGAGAGAGAGAGAGCATACGTTCACGAAGTTCAGGTGATTGTTTGTTCACTGCATTTAGGGGATGATTGTTATATAAACGGTGGATATAACAAAACCTTTTCATGCCACACAAAGTACCACAAGCAACTGACTTGAGTACTGAAAAAAAGAAAAATTACAGATAGACTTTAGTGCGAGTCATCCATCAAAAGGGTTTCCTTTCAGGAAATATGGAAGAATTTCCTTCTAAAGCAGAACAAATATAATATGGCCTTTGAAACAATCAGTTCATTTAGTCACTGAACTTTGACAAGACGTCTACAGTCCCACAATATGGAATACGTCAATGATCCTCGGTCTGGTTTACAAGACGATCATTTCCCACGCAACACTTGGAAGACACAACAAAGATGTAATTGTAAGGGTCTGATGGTGTGTCAGAAAGACATCCTGCTAGTGTTAATCTGAGTGATGTGGCCGTGTCATAACTGAGAAAAGCTGCTTTGTCTGGTTTTTTTATTGGCTCCAAGTGTATAAATGGCACCTGCATGTGATTTATAATATATATATATATAGTGAAAGTATGGAGTAAACACTGAAGAATACTTTGGGCTAAAAGGGTCAGAGCATCCAAAAAGGCAAATTCTGTCACTCACCTATTCATGTCATCAAACCTGTATGACTTTCTTCTGCCGAACTCAAAATAAACTATTTTGAAAACGTAAACAACCAAACAACACTGAACCTTGATGAATTCCACTGTATTAACACAAAACCACTGAGACATTTCTCAAAATATCTTCTTTTGTATCCCACTCAAGAAAGTCATAAACAGGTTTGGGTTTATCAACGTGAACAACAGAACAAAAAAACAGGGTAGGGTTGCTGCTTTGCTTTTCATATTGTGTAACTTCATGTGCACTTTGTTTACAGATTTCCTGTAGCTCAGTGGTAAAAGCATTGGTTGTGGGTTCAATCCCAGGGGATTGCATACACCTATGTATAGGACAATGCAATGTAAGTCACTTGAAATGCGTCTGCCAAGTCCATAAAAGAGGAGCTCATTACAAGATTAACATCCCTAAAAACACTGTGATGTCAAGGAAAGAGATTGGTCATTGCATCACTTCCTTCCCTGCCTGAACTTCCCTTTCTGTGCGTGAGATCCTATTTTCTGGAAAGTCCAGTTGGAGATTAGACTGCAGAAATGAATTAAAAAAATACATTTATTTTCATCTCAATGAACGGATATGTTGTTGTTAGCAGCTCAACATTAAAAACCAAATCTCAGACAGCCCTGTAAACAACGGCAGCCAAATCTCAAGAACTTCAGGAAAAGCACTTTTCAGAGAGCAATGCGTCAATAAAGCAGTTCAAGAGTTTATGGATCAACGATCTGCAGACTGTTACACATTTGATAAACCATCACCATGTGAAAGACAACAAAGACATTGTAGAGATCATTTTCGTATGTGTATTTCAAGTAATCTTAAATAAAACCCTTTTCATTTTTGTATAAATTGATAAGTAGAGCGGTAATGTGTTCGGCACCGTCAGAGAGATGATGGTTTTTCATACTAATCATGCTTGAACATTACTCAACAGTCGCACATGCAAAACATATTTACATCATCTTACATTGTCTAAAAGTGTCTTTATGCCAGTACAAATATCTTCATATTCAAGAAGAAAAATTACCTACAGTTTACAGATCTTACATCTTGTTAGCATGCTTAAAATATATAAAAAATGTCAATTGGATAAGAAAAATAAACTTGAATGTGGATTGTTCCTTTGACATTATTTGCATTATTAATTTAATTTAAGCAAGTACTGACGTTTGTTTATTTAAAATAAAAAAAGCTTTACAAGAAGCCATGAAAACACCACATGACAACATATATCTTCAATATCTTTAACAGGTTTAACCTGTCAGATGGAATCAGTAGTGCTTACAGGAAACAGTAATGATTACTTTAAGCTCCAATTACACGTATTTATATTTATAGACTTTCCATTAAAAGGCGACGCATACTGTAAGCATATTCAAAAATAAAGTCATTACTCATCATATTTAGCACAATAGGTTAAAAACCTACTTTTAAAGAAATTATTTACCCAAATAGAAAGTTTTTTTTGTCTGCAAGACTTTCTTTTTTATTACCACAAAGGTTGATCTCAGGTTGCCAAGTCCACCAATTTCCTGCAGACCCGACTACGTTTATGAATACTACTTTCAAGTTATTGTTCGTGTAATGTATAAAGAAGACTGTGAACTATTTTAGATTTAAAAGTGACACATTTTTAGTTTGGGAATATTGTTGACTTGGGCTGCTTTTGTTATGTAGATCTGGCAACCCTGGTGATGCGACACACAATGATCACACCTCGTTTTATCCCTTTGGATAAAAGCGTCTGCCAAATGCATAATTGTTAATATAAAAAGCACCATAAAATTACCCCGTGTGACCCGTTAATGTACATTTCAACTCCTCTAAAGCCACACGTAACATCATTTAAAATGCAATTGTTCATATGCAATCTTTTCTATCATTTACATGTCATTCAACTTTTGTAAGTTACACATCTGCTGTTTTATACTATGGGTTTGTGGGTTTGTAAAAACACGAGGATGTGCAAACAGGGACAGAACTTTTATTTCGTAGCAAACAAAGGTTTTACCCTTGGGGTCTTTGGGTCTGTACCAAAAGCCCACTTAACAGTCATCCTGGGCGGCGGT
Source organism: Triplophysa dalaica (assembly GCF_015846415.1). NCBI lineage: Eukaryota > Metazoa > Chordata > Actinopteri > Cypriniformes > Nemacheilidae > Triplophysa > Triplophysa dalaica. Next base: position 20,929,866 of record NC_079558.1, read on the forward strand.
TCAAGCATGTCAAACAGAGTCCGGGTGCCGCTGATCTCACGACCAGGCGATTTGCAGCATCTCCTCTACGTCCAGAAGTTTCTCTCTGGGTTTTCCGTGGGGTTTTCCTCTGCGCTCCTCCTCGGTGTTGATTTTCTCCCATTCGGAAAATAAAACTGTTCTCACACCTGCGATGCAATCAGATGATTACGATGAGACGGGTTTATTTTCCGACACAACCAGTTTGAGATCTCACAAAACATATTTCGCTCGAGGCAGGATTAACTTGTAGTTCAAATCAGGTTGTGGTTCAGTAGCACAATACACCCACAGAATTACAAAACTGTTGCAACATCACAGAAATATGCGTGCGAGGGTGTAAGGGGGGAAACACAAGGGCAGGAGGGATTAAGACAGTGTGTGTGTTGGCGTGACCTCGTGTTTGAAGAAGAGAAGATATGGCCTGTGCACCAGGTTTCTTGATTGACAGGTCCAGCTGGCCCGTCTCCATATCCTGAAGAATAACACGTGCCGTATCAAAACTGTCATTCATGGTGGTGGCGATCACTCCCGTGGGTCCGCGTTTGACCCAGCCGCTGCAGTACAGGCCTGACAAAAACCCACAACACAGATAATTGGTCCCGCAAGTCCTGAAGCTAAACCAAATGTTTTTCCAAAGCAATCTAAAACTAAAAGTGATGCTAATCAATCCACCAAACCAAAAACACTTTTACTATAATAAAATCATTTTCATAAGTGGGTGTGACAACAGATTTGTGAACTGAATGAATATTGCGTGCTCTTTGTGTTATAATGGGTGCGTTTTATTGTGTTGGGGATTTCCACCTGGTGTGTCGTGAACTCTTCCCATGTCATTGGGCACCACAGACCTACGGTGGTCAAAGGGCACTGCCGGGTCTATAGGAATGCTTTTATATCCAATACTGCTGATGATCAGACCACAGTTCACATCCTCCAGCTGATGTGTTGGTACGGCCCGCGCGTTCTCTCCCGAACCCTGTAAAACACACAGCAGAAACACACACATCACATCTGACCAAAAACACTATAGTTTACATTATACACTTATATTACACGAATATATCTGAACCAGCGAGAAAGGGACGTTTTAAAAAAATATGGTTAAAGTAAACCAAAAATTAACATGTTTAATAAGGTTAATAGATCAGATGAAAGCACTCCAGACTTCTACATTATTATTTCACAGTTAAAAATAAGAGTAAAATCTTCAAACTGTAAAATACACCAGTTATGCTTTGCAAAATAAACAAAACAATACTGCAAGTTCAAACTTATTGTAAACAAAACAACACGAACAGTTGCACATGAACTCACAAAGAGTTCAAAATGTAATATTCGATGAAATCATCCTCATTCTTGATCAACTTTTCATGCGTCTCGGCCACTGATATCACTTTACTAAAACTATCACAAATAAAACCTTCATATTAATTGAAATGACACAACTCAAACCTATACAAGGCTTCCATTTTAAGGCAATAAAAGTATTTACAGGAAAATAAATAAGACATACTTAACATTAACATTGCTGAAAATTGACAAACACAGAACAAGATTGTGTCTAGAAAAATGTTAGAGGTCATAAGAACCACATTCAGTCAAATGTGGAGGGAAAAAAACGCCTTACAATAAAAGTCTTTCTGTGACATTTGCAATAGCCAAACACAGACATACAGAGTGACCAGTGTTTGAATCTGTGTTTAATACTGTTATCATGTTTCATCTTCTGTCTTAACAACAGCGATTACAGGAATGAGATCAAAACAAACGAGACAAACAGAGCTCAGAGCTTTTCATGTATAAATACATTCACCCTAAACACAAGAACAATAGTTTCAGGAGTTTAAGTGAACTATAACTTTAATCTCTTGTCAACTCATATTCTGTATCGTGTGTTTTTGTTGTGCTTTTTATCGTACACGTGACTCATGTTTGCCATGTACTCTATTGTCTTGCATTCATTGTGGAAGAACAATAAACAGATACAATAAGAAAATAAAAATCAAAGATTGACGTTTTTTATATTTTACAAGTCTCCAAAATGACAATGTGATTAAACAGATAGAACGCATCACGTGTGTCTCAGATCTACTTTTACCTCGAGATTATTGAGAGCCAATCGGATTCCTGCAGCTCGTTTCCCATCAGCCCCTGCAAGAACCTCCACGGGACTCCGACAGAAGCGGAAGCTCCAGGACTTCTCAGCTTTATTATCTCCTCCATTCACCGCTTTCATCAACAACTCCGTCAGTCTTTTCCTCGGTCTGGGGAGGTCTACCATACACACATATATATTTTTTGTTGTTTTACATTTAGTCATTTTATCCAAAGCGACTACCAGAGAGTTCATAGGGGGAAAAAGCGATATGTCATAAAGGAACAATAATACAATAGGTGCTCAAAGTTTCTCGTTTCAACAAAAGTTTTATGGGAATTTTTCATAAACATTGGACAACACGCACAATCAATGCAAAACTCTCTGGAATATTGAAACGATGATTTACATTTAAATACAGTAAACAGTCTAAATGGCTGCAGCTGTTATACTCCTAAACTCGGCACACTTTATTTATTTAGAAAGTAAAACCAATTATAGAGGCCATCAAATATCATTACTGCAAAATAAAACTGAAAACATGCAGACCCAATACCTCTGGCACACCAAAATGTGGTTTACTTAAGAAATCTTTTCAGCCTTAAAAGTCATTACACAGCAAAAACTTCTTTCTGTCTTGTTTTGAGGATGTTTGATAATTGTGGTGACAAACACAATATACACACTCTTAAAAAATGGTCGATGCAATAGAAGAAACGTTTGGTTCCGCAAAGAACCTTTAACATCTGAAGAATCTTTCTGTCTCACAAAAGGTTCATTGTGGTAAAAAAGTTCTTCAGATTATGAAAGAGTAAGAAACAGATGCCTCTTTAAAGAACCTTAAGCTGAATGGTTCTTTGTGGATCCCAAAATGTTTTTTCTATGGCATCACTGTGAACAACCTTTTATGCCCATTTATTTTTAAGAGTGTAGGCTCTTTACTTAAGACACTATGTTATTTTTTTAGATAACTGCGTTCATAGGAAATGAGTAATGTTTTCATTACTTACAGTGTACGCACAGGTTTTTATTTGAGAAACCACAAGGGAAACCTTTATTACAATAACATGAGGGTCTGACCTCCAGACACTTGTGAAACATAGGCAAATCAATGCAGAAATGTACTTTTAGGACGAAATATTGCTTCATTTTGTATACCTTTTAAAGTTTCTTCAATTCCCTCAAAGTCACCGAGCAGCATTTCTGCCCGGCTGTTGGGCAGATTCCCCAGTTCTCTGAGCTCCTGCGGGTTTAAAAAGACATTTCACAATCACTTTCACATTTTAATTCATACACAAAAGAGAATAAACAAATCATTTCGTGAACCCTAAAGCAGTCAGAGAGTTATTCCATTGCATAATGTCTATTCCTACGCTTCACTTTCCAACCTGTCACTCAAATGTTTTTTCAATCACCTGAAGGGGGTTTAGAGCAGTCGATGACAGACATTATTCGTTTCCATCACTGAATTTATACAGAGTGAAGTGTTGCGAAATGGGTGACTTGTGAAAACGCATCTGTGGTTTCTCAATGAGACATATTTAATACAATTTCAGTATTAATGTCCCCCGTCTTACCCAATTTTTTTAATGGGCTGCATCTTTGTAAACAAAACAAACAAGAAAATTCTCGGTGATCTCAGACCTTGATGGTACATGCGATTTGAAGAGGACCTCTTCTGCCTACGATCAGGACCCTGCGGATGCCGCTGCCCGCTAATGCGTTCAGTGCATGCTGGGTAATATCTGTAGTCTGTAATGAGACGAGAGAGAAAAAAAACAGATTCACTTAAATAGATTATATCTATAATATATATATAGTATTTGTTCATTTAAGGAAGTGTTGGCTATTTTGGAACATTTATCTAGTCTGAAGCAAAAATCACAAACTGGTAGAATGAAGACTTGAAAAAAAAATGATAGTTTACCTTTTTCTCAAAAAACAGTAAAACAGTCAATTTTCTTTTGACCCAGTTAAAAGAAGCAAACTTCTTAAACACAATGTAAACCTAGGGACCAATCACTACTTTTTCTTCACCCAACAAATGCTAATTTGTTGTTGAAAAGATGGTTGTTGTGACTCTCTTTTTGTATCTTTTCATCTTTCACCATTTGGAAGTGATGTTTCGCGCTGAGGATGTGTCTGCCACATTAAACCTAATGTTCCTATTATTAGATATAATCTATACTCTGTAATTGCATATCTTCAGTACTATGATCTTGATATTATTTAATATTCATTATAGACCATTACATCAGGACTGCAGTTAACCTCTGGTCTATGTTTAGCTGGAGTCTACTAATATAACTATTTATATTTAATTAAAAAAAATATTTGTAAAAAAATATTTTATTAAATAAACGATTTGTTGAATTTTGTTGTTTATTCAATTTATGACATAAACTATTTGTCTAATGGGTCCCATAGTGGTCGCATTTAAAGAAACCGTATGGTACAATGACATCTCGCGGTTAACCTTGGTATCGTGTAATACGAAAGTTCAGCCGACTGTTCCCCTCGGTTTCATTGCTTGTACTCAGAAATAATCTATAGGCTATTTTTTTGTGGAAGTTTAGTGCAGCCCACGAACGTGCACATGCGCAGTAATGAAACCTTTGAAACCGTCTAACGTATATCATCCAGCCTTATCTCAAGATTGCTAATAACCACAGCGGCGAGTACACAAACGTCAGCATCGTGATTAAAAAATAATAATTATGGACAATAAAACCACTTAAAATATATCAAGCTAGCGTAGGGGTTGCACAAGTCGACATAATGCTCTGACGCGACATTTAAAGCTTGATGTCGACTAGTCATGTGTTTTTTTGACACTGTACCTTTAAGAAGACCGCTTACTGATCGAAGATACCTGCACGCAGGACGCATCTGATGTCATTCCCACCTGCTCTGGCGGGATTTGGACACACTCCTGGCAATTATAGCGTTAAGTGTAATCTTGTTTCTCACATTGGCTGCTGGCTCACTGAGGGGCTGCGCTGCCCGCACGGCACACCCATCAAATCATGTTGCAAAACATTCCCTTTGTTGGCACAACATTTATCATATAATAGTCTATTTAAACAAATCTGAGGTCATTCAAGGCGACCACTAAACTAGCAGCGTTTGCAATTCATTTTTTTTTCAGAACTACGATCAGAGGCTTTTGGGCTGAGGTATTTGAGCTGTTTCCTGTGTGTTTATGAAGTCAACCCAACACAGAATATGAACCGAAAGGCAGCAGATTGAAGACCTCCGGAAATCTTCAACAGATGTGTCAACATTAGGGTGACTGTGTGAGCTTTTTCTCCTGTGAGTATGGATTGACGTCACTTTCCGATGTGAACATGCCAGGACACGCCCCCCCCCTGAGCACCTGGACATGTTCCTATGAGTGGTAAAACATGCGGCAAGAAGACTGAGGAGAATAGGAGAAACACAGAAACCTGGGACTGAAACACGCAACTATTTCTCATATTCTCCTCAACAATTTTGATGCGTGTTTAACCACTCTGGGGACTGGTCCTGGCGCTCAAGAGGGGCGTGTTAACTTGGGGAAAGTCATGTCAATGCATACCCTGATTGCTTTCCATTCCAAAGTGATCATCCCTATGCCCTGCTCCCTTTGAAGAGTAAAGCTCTTGAGGTGTAGACCTTGGATGGAACAACACAACTGTGTCTCCTAATGTGTCTATTTTGAAATTCACATGGCATAAATAGCAATAAAACAATGTCATTTTCTCTTTATTTTGAGCTTTTATTTCAAGAGGCAATCGTGGCCTTATGGTCATAGAGTCGGACTTGTGACCAGAAGGTTGCGGAACTCTGTGCCGGCGGGTAACGACTGAGGTGCCCTTGAGCACTTAACCCCTACCACGCGCACTGCAGTGATACCTGCTCACTGCTCCGGGTGTACGTGTGTTCACCACTTGCTGGGCGTGTGTTCACTACTCAGAGGTCACATTTCGGATATCATACATGACAAATAGGTCACTTCACAAAACTTTCAATTGTTTTATGTGGCGTCCCCTTCCCGAAGGGCAATATAACCGTTTGGTATGCGCCATATCTATTGTTTTTCCAGGACGGGACTTGGGTGTGTCTTCCGGGCATAACCTCGGGAAGTCGAGTCAAAGAAAAACTGAAATAGCATGAAATATAAATTAATAAAGGCAGAGACTATTTGCTCTATGTCCACTCACCAGTATGTGTTTGGAATAGAGAAAGTGTAAGAATGACTTGATTTGGAACAATGACTGCAGTGGCGTGATAGCGTTACACAGGAGGTCGAGGTTCTGACGCTCACGTTTGTATTCAAAAAAATTAATTTAAGACTTAAGATGTTTTTTATATTCATCACAGTTTAGGGTAAGGTTGGTTTAATATCTCAACAAGTTGCCATCATTTTAATAATTTGTGTAAATGTAATGATTTACACACTGTTAATAATCCATACGTTTGATGCACAACAATCATGAGGTGCAAATAGTTAAGATATCTGCCAATATTTATAAGTATCAATAGCATCTAACTACTATTTCTACTTAATCCAAAGAAAAACAGCTGTTTTCGGTTAGATGATGAGATGGAGTCAGATATGTATTGGTCAGACATCTTCAGACGAACTCTGTATGTCTCTCTTTTACTTGTTCGAACAAGTTAAAGATTGAAACCCTTGAAACCTCGCATCTTGGTCTTCGTGATTTCTCTCAACATCTGATGATCGATTTAGTCACAACACTATACACTAATATCAATTGAAAACAAGTTTTTCATGACATTACGGCTTTAGTGAAGTGTCAGGAGTTGTCCAAATGGCGCCAAAACTAATTTCAGACTTTTTTACTGAACATGTCCTCCTCATGCTGGAGCAGAGCAACCCAGAAAGAAAGTCCACAGGCCGGCAGTAATGTAAGACAGTTATTTCTTTATTTGAGATTGTGGCTAGGTCTACAGGTAGTGTAACGTGTAACATTAATGGTTGATTTTTCTGCTGAAACTCATAATTGTTTTTTATTAACATTGGACTAAAGCCGCTGTCCGACTTGAATTTCCCCTCCATTGACTTCCATTCATACGCATGTGAATTTCGACACACTGGAAACGCAAGCCTGTGACCTCTGACCTGCGAATTCGTGTCACGTGAGTGCGTGAGACCAATACAAGATCAAAAGATCCAAAATGGATGAATCCCGTTTTTTACAACACAATTTTAAAAGATAACAAAAACAAATAAAAAGAGTAGCGGCATGGTTTGCGCTGGCAATAGAAACAGGAGTGTAAAACGTGTAATTTTATGTGATTGTACTTGATCGACTGTAGTGACTAATCGGTTCCCGCCCATTTTCGCAGCACCGTCCGAACGAATTTCGCATGCGCTTATTAAAGTGTGACTCGCCCATGGTTCAGTCGGAAATAAAACGGAAATAATAAACCTCGGTGACTGCGGCCGACAAATTCGACTCCCGGAAGATGCATCCGAATCCTGGCAAGGACGGGTCATGGAGAAATGAACCCTAGTCAACATACTTTTCGAAATAAACACATTTCAGTGTATAAACCCGTATAACTAGATTTATAAAAAAAGGGAAGTGTTTTGTTCTTCCTAAAATAAACACAACTCTGGTTTGACATATTGTATGATAAAACAATGACAATCTTACACATCCAGTATGATATCTGTTATTAAAACAGGTGATTTCTCAAACAACTTGGAGGAATGTCATAGACTGAAAGGATTCTGCTCATGCCCAGTGTGTTTTTATAAAAACATACCCACAGACCTTTAACATCTCCAGAGGAGAAAGAAGAATCCGGGCCACGTCCAGGGCCACGTTTCCCTGTCCCAAGATCACGGCCGTCTCACAGCTCAGATCAGGGCATAACTGCACACAGGTAAACGGCAGATGCAAAGAAAATTAGACACACATCCCTAACGATTAATCCGCCATGATTTACAAAAAGCACAACCTCCTTATTGGCAGGAATCCCGTTGTACCAGCCAACAAAGTCTTTAGCCGCAAAGACGCCGGATAAGTTTTCCCCAGGAATTCCCATGGGCCGGTTTGCTTCTGCTCCATTACTCTGGAATACACAGATGAACACACAAAAAAAGAAATGTGTGAAAACAATTAGTTAGACAGATATTTTTTATGATATTTAAAGCAGCATGGGCTTTTATGGGTTTAACTTTCTTTAGGAGCTTGACAGCCCTTGTGCTTTTGTTGGATGGAAAAGAGCTTTGTCAACACTGGCAACAAGGACAATGAAAAATATTTATCCCAAACGACATTAGTGAGAAGGATATTCTTCTATAATATTAACAGTTCACAATAAGGTCGCAATAGATACCATGAACTAACAATGAGCGACATAGTTTTTGTAAGTGAATTCATCTTCATGAATTTTATTTAATGATTGTGTTGTGAATGCTAGTTCAATGTGCATTAAATAATTTCTACAGAAACAACTTTTTGATTTTGAAAATGTATTTGTGAATGCTAAATTGACAAGATTTAATGAATGCCATCCAATTATTGTTATTAGTTAGTTCATGTTAGCTCATGCACAAGCTAATGCTAACAGAAACAACCTAATGTGCTTTATTTACAAATACAAGATGCATTAAAATGTATATTTCAATTTAATAAAAAATCTTTATATTTTTCTCCAGGTGAGGCAGGTTGTTGCATCACCTTTTGTCTTCGTGTCACTGTCTCAATGAAAGGTGTTTATCTTGTTCATTCACATTTCATTGGCGAAACGCCAGGAATATGTTTTCACACATATCTTTTAAAACAATGCAAAAACAAAAATGTTTTTCTGTTTTATTTAACCCCGCATCCGTTAAAATTTTTCCACTGAGATGGAATGTGATATGATGAGTAAACTTGTCTCGTGTTGTTTTAATGCAGTCAGATGAACGTCAGATGGTATAAGATCGGCAATCCGACAGTTTGAATGTTGCATATCCTGATGAAATGTGTTGCTCAACAGCCATCTCATCTGTGACTTTTATTTTCTGAGAACAGATACACAGACGCCTACCCAGTGGAAAACTTTCTCCGCTGTGTTCTATTTAAGTCACAGATGTTTCGCCTCAAATTTCTATGAGAACTAAACTATGAGAGTGTAATTGTTGAATGCACATGTAGAATGTAGAGGCTAATCCGTTTTCAATTATCATTTACCAAACAATTTTTTTAGTTAAAAGTCAATAATTTATCATGAGTTTAAAAGATCTCATCAGGCACGTCTCAGAGAGTCCGATATCAGAGGTTTGTTTGAAGGATTAACCTTTAATAATTAAGGATTAATAATTAAATTTGAGTTTATTTTGGCAGAATCAATCCTCACCAAAACGACGGCGTGGTATGCCTGCCTTAATTCCTCAACACTGACGTCTTTTCCCACGTTCACATTACCATGGAAACTGCATCGCTCATGATGGGCCGTCTGTGTGAAAGTGTTTATAACATTCTGCAAAGAGAAAAAAGTTTGTAAGCATGTTGATAACTTCATGAAAAAGGGTCTAATAAACAAAACACAAAGAGTTTGCAAGAGCATGTCTGCGGTTATTTATCTGGTCATGTTTTCTTAATGCCACGCACCTGTTATCGTATCATAAACATATTTATGATGTTTTTATCATCATAAAAGAACTGATGTGTATGCAGATTCTGGACATCGTCAACAACACATTATTAACTCAGATTATGCTTTAAATCAGCGGAAAACTGGACAATGAATAAAGGTTGTGTCTGGAATTTCAGACAGACATTTGCAACCAATTAAAGCAGTCCAATTTAATCTATACGTTTCCAAGAAACTGAACCATGGCATATAATGGTGGAAGTTCGCACATGTTGAAAAAAAGTTCAAGCCATAAAACACACAACGACCAAAAGTGACTAGCCATCGCAGTCAATAAAAGAAAAGCCACAACATTGAGAGATGAATATGAAAGTGTTGCTATTGATAAAAGTGAACATATCCGGCTATCAAAAGCAAACTGCAACCGCGATAATATCACATACCGCAAGAAAGGTTTTATGTTTATTTTTAACATTTATAGAGGTCATTTTGAGTGAACTTGCACAGAATTTTGCACACAACTCATATTTTAAGTTAATAAGGAAATTGTTTAGTTACAATGTATGAACTTATTAAAAGAAGTTCTGTGAACGTTTTCATGGGCGTTTGCTCAACCAACACAACAAACTGAGTTGTTTGAACTTATTTTGAGTTGGGTTTTTTACAGTGTGTGTTTGATGACTTTCGCAAGAAATTGTTTAATAACACCAACATCCATTAAGAAACTAAAAGTGGCAAATGGTAATTTCATGGTGACTTCTACCTTAACCTCAGGGTGATCGGGGGCGACCCCAAACCGCACCAGTCCAAATGGCACGGGCAGGCGTTCATAAATGTCAACAAGCGTATCTTGCCGAGCCTGAAATAAGTGTGAATACATTGTTACATATCAAAAATGAAGAAGTTTAACACTAAAAGGTTAAGCTGAAAACTAAACATTCAAACATCGAATAGTTAAAGATTAATCATGTTATTTAAGCCTGAATGACTTTCTTTCTTCTGCAGAACACGAAAGAAGATATTTGGAAATAACACAGACCGCCATTGACTTCTATTGTATGATCAAATAAAGGAACAGACTCAAAATATCTAATTTTACAACCACATTTGTGCTGAACTTTCACACACATCTTTGAGTATTATTGAAGGACCGGAAAAATTAATTACTGGAACTCCGCAAAGCTGGACGACTAAAAGCAGCTGCATTTCAGAACAGTGACCGTTTGTTTGGTAAAGAGCCACAGACCTTCAGCAGCTGCTGTGCTGTGTAAAAACCAGCCGGACCTCCACCTACAACACAAACTCTTGGACCGGACGCAGAAGATAGACCACGCCAACCTGATAACATCACATGTTACAGTTTAATACGCAAATTATTACACACATTTATAATTAAATCTCATTAACAATCACATGTTATGAAACAATGACAGATTGAGGAGTCACGACACAGCAGAGAAACTCGTCCTTTTAAAAATGATCCAAATCTACACCAATTATATTTGAAGTTTTTATGATTTACTGGAATATACATTTGGACCTCTAACAAACTCAAATGTGTGAGGACTATACAAAAAAAGTGGCGCCTGAGATTTGGTGGTAGATTTTTGGTAGTTTTTCCAGTGACCTACTTTACAAAATGAAAGAAAGTAAAGGGACTAAAAAGGGGGCATGGTTGTTGGAGAAACAAAACTTTGTTATGGCAGATTTCTAAACTGGAATCAAACACATACACTACATCTGCTGTAGACTGACCTACATGCTCAGAGAAGAGATTAACATCAGTATGTTGGTTTCACTTTATTTACAGTACACAGTCACTGTACATAAGGTGTGTGTTTACTAGGCAGGTCCCGATGAACTGAACCGTAACCCATGTTAAGAACAAGTTGTTAGCAGACAGTATTCTTCAGTAAGCAAGTACACTATAAGTGGGCATACAGTCAAATAAAGTGCAACTGAGATGTGAACCGAATTTTTTTTTCTGTATTCGGCATGCAATCAAACATCCCGGTGATTTTTCTAGATAGAATCAACAAAAAGTAGGCTATCAGACAAGCTCAATGTGGGCAAGCTCAGTTAACTTACTGAATGTCTGATAAAAAGAGCCACGTGACTCGAAAAACTATTTTTTTATAGTTTTAAACACAGCCACACGCACACCTCTGACCTCTCCTAGAAACATAACATAATGTCTCTTAGTACTATAGTAAATATTAAAGTGTACTACAGTATTCCGTCTATAAATGTACTATAGCTAAAACTCTGTTACATCATTTACTCACCGTTGTGTCATTTCAAACCTTTATTATTAAAAAAAATCTAACTAAGCTCTGTATACTGTGTTAGGTTATATGAGACCAGTCTTCTTTTTTGATTGAACTTATGCTTTTTGTTGTACTTATGCTGTCCTAATTGCTTCCATTATCTACCCCACCTGTACGTCGCTTTGGATAAAGGCGACTGCAAAATGACTAAATGTAATGTAATGTAATGTATTACTTTCTTCCTTCCGCAGAACACAAAAGAAGATATTTCGAAGAGAGTTTATTTTGGGGTGAACTATCACTTTAATCCTACACGATCCTACAGTGTACATAAACAAAACGTGTTGATCGTGGCAGTACACTTCAATTGACTAGAGCTATCTATAGTGCATACTAAAGTATACAACAGTATTTTTTTAGGCGAGAATATTATCCAGATTTGGGTGGGCGGGGCTTAACAATGATCAAAGTCTCCTTCCCTTGGTTAACTCACTGGCACAATCATTTATCAAGACATGAGAACAGAAAAACATAACCAATGTGCAGAATATACTCAAGAAAGAGCACTTTTGTTGTAAACTTCCTTTGTGTTTTTAACTGTACTTCACAACAGTTAATACGTTTACTTAAGTTACAGAACACTACAACAAAAAGTGCAGTAATTCGTCAAATACACATATTACAATTTACTATAAATGCTAAATATTCTTGTCAGGTGGATCTGGGTCACCCAGCTATCCAGAATTTCAAGGCTTAATGAAGTTGCGTCATGACGTCATACACAACGCCGGAGCGTATCAAATGTCACTCACCAGCAGCGCGCGACAGACCGTTTATCTTGGCCACAGACTTTGTGATGCTGTTGATTATCATCTTCTGGACCTCACAGAGATAAACTGCACGATTCAAACAGTCCGTGTCTGTTCCAGCTGATCAAAAGCCCTTTGTTTAATATTAAAGCTGCTTGCTGAGTTCAGTCGGCGGGTCTTGGGGTCACTTCATAGATTAAAACGTTATTAAATATGTTCACCATTGTGCGTTTCCTTTATCCACATTGGTATATGTTACGTCATGCATCTGTGTATGAGGAAAATGTTGTTCGTTTATAGTTTCCAATAAGCAAAAGATGACCTGGTCTAACACGCACGTATCTCTTACACATTAACGTTACATACAATAAACTCAAACATCTATGCAGTATATATAATCGCACATTTCGGTTACACAATTTAAACAGTTTACTTAAAGTCTTCCATTGAAACGTCCTTACTTTTAAAGTGTGCGTCGCTGAAAGCGCTCCGTAATGAACAACATCTCTGACTAAAGGTTCCTGATCTGGTCAATGTGCAACTTTCCCTCTGTTACTCGTCTGTGCAACAGTGTAAAACTGCACTTTATTGGTGGTCTGTTAAGGATCAGTCAGACTTTATCAGTTCAGCCTTGACTGAAGGTCTCAGTCTGCATGTAGATATATTGCAGGCACACACAGGTCATGGACTAATGAACTCAACACAAAGAGCTCTTTTCCAAAACGCTATAAATCCATTTTAATAGTTTTCATGAAAATGACATTCATACCTAGACCCATACATTTAGTTAATATTCAATTGATCCTGTTAAAATGGTCTGTTGGCTCAGTCTGAACATGTTAAACAATGATTGGAAAATGAAACAACAATGTTGTCGATTATAAATTCAAAATATTATTTTTATTTTTTTCAAAACGCTACAAATGCATCCTTTTTTAAAAAAAATGTTGGTTTATTTCTTTTTTTAAAACAAACAAACAAGAGAACATGAAACATATGACATCAGGGACGCATACTATCAATTAATATAAATCATATAAATGCATAAATAACAGCCAAATAAAATAAATAGTAACAAAATAAATTGTAAAATAAAATAAATATTTTCAATTACATGTGTCAATATTTTCCACCACATACAACAATAATTTAGAAATAACTCATACAAATACCACTAATGAGCCAATTCTGATTGGTCGAGAGGACTTATCGCAATTAGGCTAAAAACAGGTTCGGCATTTATAGCGTTTTGGAAAGAAAATTTAAACAAGAAAATATAGCAATTTTGCATGAAACATTGATGAAGTAGTCAATAGGTTTAGTACACAGCAAAATGGCGTGACAAACTCATTTTCTTTAAATTTGGCGTTTAATGTGTTTTGGAAAAGAACTCTTCATATAAACAGTGATTTAAGGGTTTGTTCTTATTTTATTCACTGACTATGTGGGATCCAGTGACTGTTCCCTTCTTTATGGAATTGATGCGGCTGTTTAGCGAAAGAAAGGGAATGCAATCAACGTAATGAATATCTAATATTTTCAATGCATACGGTATATAGTATGCATCGAGTCACCTTGATTCAAAAACACATTTTGAAATGTTTGGAAATGTAAAAAAGTCAAGGTCAGTATGAAAATCTGTAAGTCAATGAAAAGTCATTGTAGTCTATGGAAAGTCCTCATCATTTATAGAAAGGTGACGTGTGTGTAGTTTTTAGGTCCTCACAAGGATTGTAAGAACATCACATCTGTGTTTTAAATTAATGGTTGAAACCTTGAGCAGCAGGTGTCCATGATGTTGTTGTTGTTTTCAGTTAGAATCATACCAGAAATCTGATAAAGATTTTTCAAAGGAAGATTGAGCTGATAGGTTTGTTGTCTAGAAGCCATGAATTTGAGAAAAAACTCACAACATCTGCTGTACAAATGCAATGCGCAGGAATACTGTCAACAGAGTAAATATTTTTTTTATGTAGAGATAAAGAGTGTTTATGGCTGCTGTTAAAACACGTAGATGCATATTTTGGAGGAACGTCTGGATAAACACTATTGAAGTATTTCAAGCAAGTATTGAAGCAAACATTTTCTTAAGGCTATAAATGATCAACTTCAAAAGAATCTGTGGGTAGGAAATGTGGACGGTAGCCAAGTTCGGTAGAGAGGGATGGAATTTTCCACTCATTAATTACCAGTCCGCACTAATGCCTTGAAAAAGCCCCAATAAGTTGTTTCATCATCTCTAGAAATCTAGTGTTATTTTCCGGCTGAACAAACTTTCCTTTGGTATTAAGATCAAAAGAACACACAATAGAATAAGTGAACGTTTTAGTGAAACTGAGGTCAGTTGTTTGTGCACTGAAGCATTTAATAAAAAACTTTTTTTGAGGTTTCACTGCTCAAAGGATTTCAAGAATTTCAAGATCAACAGGTAAATAATGTAATCTTACTGGCTGGATGTGTTTATAAACTAAACAAAAAGCCAAATGCAAATAAAAAAAATCGAACTATTCTTGGATGGTAACATGACACTGTCTACTGACATTTACACACTGTACAACAGAGTTGTTCATCCCAATTCACTGTGTCATGATACAATTTATAATATTAAAGAATATAACAGACATCAATCTTTAGACATTATAGTAATCTTTTTTTTTATTTAATTGCAGTAAACAAAACACCAATTAATAACTCAACAATAAACAACATGTACATTTTATAAAAGTACAAAAATAAGCTTAAAGATGCAATAGTATAAAAGTACATGAATAAGACCACATACCAAAAAGCAAAGATTGAAGTCTTTTAAAAAGGAGTGTTGAGTTATTTTATGCGCTTAATGTTAATATCGTATACAGGCCAAAAGAGAAAACAATATGGCTGTTCACATTTATGTACACAAAAAATATATATCTGCAGTGTTTTCACTCTGATCAAGAGATCAATAACAAAAAAATATTTCACAGAAATCTGAGTATAGAACAGACAGAAGAACTTAAGTAATTTTAAAACAAACAAACACAGTTTTGTGATTCAATTTTATGTTTTCAACAGACAGTAGATTTTATCTCTGGACACACAAAGCTTTTAATCCATCAGAAGATCTAACACAGCTGCACAATTTTAAAGACTCATGAACCTGCATGAGCTTCATCTGAAACCTGAATATTGCATATTGATGTCATGCTGCTGTTACACTTCTTCTGTATTTTCAGGTTCATTGATGTTGTTTTCTTCATGTTCGCCCAGATCATAACCTCTCTTGAGGTAGTGGGTGCAGTTGTATTTCCTGAGGATCAGTCCCAGAGCAACCACGATAACCAAACAGATGACAAGACCAGTCACGACAAACACTGTATTATCTGGTAAAAAAACAGTTTTTTGTTATATTTATAGATGCATGGACACATGATTATCAAGCAATAGATCTATTGAGATAGACATCAGTTGATACATCGTTTAAAAAACCCTGATTTGTTGAGCTTCTGTTAAGGCAGTTCTATGTTATGTGTAAAACTGTAAATGCTACAAAAACTGTTTTTTATCAAAGAGTATCATAATTTTTCTCTTGAGTGTCAAATACAGTAAGCAGTGATGAATAATTACCTGTTTTCAAAGAAGTATCGTCTGGAGACACTGTTAAGATTTTAAAACCACAATTTAAAACCCAAAATATATAATATATCACGTCATACAACAACATTTATATACAGATTTTTTACAGTATATTTATACAGTATGAATTTCTGTCACAGATGTGCTCATTGTACATTAAACATAGAACTGAATCCATCATGTTTTTCATTTAAACTTGATAATCTTAAAACAGCCGTGTTTAATTTAATTGATCAATAAAAGTAATCAGTGGCATACATTTGAAATCAGTTCATACCTGTTTCATCAGGTGTTGGTTCATCTTTCCTGGCCCCTGTAAAAATATGACAAAATCACTGTCATGATAGATGTACAACTGAAAAGATGTATTTCCTAATAACCAGTGTCACATAAAACTGTACCTGATATGATCACAGTGAAATCTGCTGCCTTTATATCAAGTGGGGTTTGTATATAGAACTTGATTTTTGTTGTCATGACTTCATTTGCAGTGTAAGGACATGTGATGCTGGTCAACTGTACACATTGATCACCTGTGAAGTCCTTTCTACAGATTGATGTGTCTTTGTAAGTAAACTTGAACCATTTCATGCAGCTTGTGCTGTCCTTATAAGAGACTCTGCAGGTGAGATTTAATGTATCC
Organism: Triplophysa dalaica; assembly: GCF_015846415.1. Taxonomy (NCBI): domain Eukaryota; kingdom Metazoa; phylum Chordata; class Actinopteri; order Cypriniformes; family Nemacheilidae; genus Triplophysa; species Triplophysa dalaica. Next base: position 20,946,909 of record NC_079558.1, read on the forward strand.
CCCACATGTCCTGTCATATCGTCACAGATGATATTCAGAGAATCTGTGAAAGAAAAGGTTATAATATTTTAAACTTTTTATAAATACAGTAAAAAATACTAATTATAAATAATTCCTTGTTTCAAGGAACTTAATAGAATAAACACACAACGACTAATCATGTGAATTAAGAAAATCTATCAATTAGGCTTTCTGTCATCAACTAAATGGTAAATGTTGCATTAAGGTAAACATGACAAACATTTATTTAGACGTAAATCATTTATAATATTTTTGTATTAAACACTCCCACATTCAAAACTCAACATTGATGTGCAGCATCAGTCCTCCAAAATGAATTCAAAGTTAATTCTGAATTTCGTCATATAGGATTTAATTATTTCTCTGTGTGTTATTTGTGCAGGTTTTTATACATAGTTTTAAAGTAAAAAAAAAACTGAACACTTGTTTGGTAAAATTTACTTTAATCGTTTGCAAAATCTTGTCATCTTAACATACAAGACTAACTCTGCTACTGCTACAGGACAACACTCACTCCTTCTCTCCTCATGAAGGCTCCAGGCTTGTCTAAATTACACATCTGCAGAATTTTTACCAACTGATCCTAAAAGACCGTAGATTATACACACTCTGAGTTTGTTTGAGCTCATGAGAGGAAGGAAATCTGTCTGCCAATGTACTTTCAACTGTTCGATTGCTGACAGAAGGGATATCTAGGTCACAGTGTTAGGCCAGCAAACTGCGCATGTTCATACACTTCACACATAAAATTATGATAATAGAGAAATTACTGTCAGCAGCTGTGAAGACACAAACCAGCAGGAGCACCAGAACACGTACAGCACCCATGATCCTGCTCCTGTTATGAAAGAGATTTGACAATTAAAACTTGTTCCAATTTGGAATTTATTTGCAAAGCAAATATGACTTTAATCATAACAACACATAATACATTTAATAATAATAAAAGCAAAAATTTTGCATTGCCTTTTAAATGATGTTAAAAGTAAAACACCAAACACTTATTTTTCAAGCTAAGCTCCCGTTGTCTCCATTTTATATTCTGTGTTTAACTTTCTTAATCTGTTAAACTGTCAATCAAATTCAGTCACATTAAACACATCAACAGATCAATTTGTTACAGATTATTAAAAGCGACTTGAAATTAAAAATGCAAACCCCATAAATTATTTTATACGAAGACTTTAAAATCATTTAATGCATAAAATATAACCAGAAGGCATGCATTCAGATGAATATCGGTTAGTAAATATAATGATTGTTCTGTAGTTTAGTTAAAGTTTACAGTAGTGAACACTTACTGTCTGTCTGTCTTCACTCTGTGAGATTCAAGATCACACTGATCCTCTTCAGCAGCGCACAAGTAAACTACTTCAACACTGAACTTTCACTTTCAAGATGACTCAAAGTGACATCATGATTTTTATCGTCTCATGTGCGTATTGAATGAATATAAACCCACTGGAGAGTCACAAGCCTCACATTGCCCCACAGCCGCACAACACACCTGGAAGCATTTTACTCTCTGTGATACAATGTTACACACAGTCCTGTGAACACACTCGCTGTTTTACATACAGCACTTCACTCTTCATGTCAGATTCAAGATTGTGTAACTTTTAAAGTAACTTCCTCCTTGAGAAGCATTGTAGATCTTATTTGCTGATGATAAAGATTTTTTTCTGTAGAGACTCTCAAAAGAGTTTAATAACATCAGAAACTGACTTTATATTTGTACTATATATTTGTCAGACATTACAGTGTACCTGGGAGTAGATTTTACTAGATGTCAAGTATGTTGTTACTTTCACATGCCCAGTGTTTCTGTGGGTACTGGAGAGTAAACTTTCTCTTTGAAAGAAGAATCCACCAACTCACAATAGAAGAATAATTAAAGGTTTAAGTGAAACTTATATCAAGGTACAGACATGGAGGGTTATTTTAAAAAAACTTTCCTCTCCAAGGTAACATGAATTACCAGCTCTACTGGTCGTTTCAATTTTCTCTTTCTTTCTGGATTTGTAACTGGGAATTCAAGCAAATAATAAAACGTAGCTGTCATAGAACCACACAAATGAGCAACACATCCTGGGAAACACAGAACTTCATCCAATACAATGAACTCTCCACAGGGATTGCATCTCCATCTCAGACAGCTATAACAAAAGGCAAAACAAAAACCCACAAGGGGGAAAACAGGACAGGAATATATATAACTTTGACAATAAACAATGACACTGACTGACTAGACTATCACTAACAAAACAAACACTGGAATAAACACTGAACTGACACTTACTAATACAACAGGGAATAGGAACAGGACGAAGCAAAACAGCAATGGCACGAGAGAACAGACACAAGGACACGAACTGGACACAACGACCAGGTATCACATACAATGCACGAGCAACGAGACAAAGAAACATGAGGACTCTTTATAGGGGAAACAAACAGAGGATGGTAACGAGGAACAGGTGCTGGGGATTAGCACTCAGGGAAAGCTGACGAGAAGAGAGAGGGGCGAGGCCAGAGGCGAGACACGGAGAGAGAAGAAATCGTCTCTCTCCCACATGAAACAGAGGATTCTGTATGATCCCACCTCTAAACCAAGAAATATCTGACAAGGAGAGGTGGAACCATGACAGCAGCGCTATACATACACTAGAACAACTAAAACATTGACGTGCTTTTGCACATTATACACACGCAATACATTTAACCATATTCTTATTTCTTAAGCAAGTTTTTGCATGTCTTACGATTTTTTTAAATTCTGTTATGGATTACTCATCCTAGTTGTTCCAAACCTGTACAAATGTCTTTGTTTGTTTGAACACAAAGATATTTGGTAGAATGTTAGCAACTGAAAATAGTTTGGCATCATTGACTACCATAGCAGAAAAATATATAATGGTAGTCGAAGGCGACCAAGAATTGTTTGCTTTCCTAAATCTCCCGAAACATCTTCAGTTCAACAGAACAAAAATAAATAAAATACCTTGGAAACCCTTCAGATAAGAAAATATAGCAATAAATATAACCCTTACTCTAATTTTAGTATTTTGGTTTTTGCCAATCAACTTCCTTAATAGACTGCATGGATGAGCGGTGTTTCAAATACATCCATTCGAAATACCAAATAATACTAATAATTTGCAATAGTATTTTGTATTTAAATGTATTTAATCTTAGTATTTTTTGGTATTTCTTTTTGTATAATTAATTCAAGAAATTAGTAGTCTAATAAAGAGGTTGATTGGCAAAAAGTTTTTTTGTTTTTTTGTTTGTTTTTTCCTCCCCTTGTTAATTTCATTATTCGTTTTCACCTGTGTCTCATTATTAGTTTGTCCCCAGCACCTGTTGATCTCTTGTATTTAAGTTCTCCCCTTGATTATATTCCTTGTCTAGTATTGTTTAAGTCATGATGTGTTGTTTTCATGATTACCTGTTTGCCTTTTGATTTATATTAAAATTACTTATTTTTTGATTTACCCTGTATAGTACGCTGAACAAACCCGTGATAGTAATATTGCAAGGCAAAGAGAGTAATTTTAAATAACAGTAACAAGTCATCTGTAATATAGCCTATTACAGTTTGGAAGTAACTTGCAAAACACTGCATTTGCATCATCACACGACTCCAGACCCAAAGTCACTGTAAGACGATTCTAACTCCCCCTCTCTGGAGGGTCCTGTTTTTTTTGACTTGACATTGTTATGGTCTCTCTTTCTCCGTCTTGAAGAAACACCCTGGAGTTTAGTGGTTTGACATCAAAATTAGGACTTAATTGTCAAGGCACAAAGCAACTGTTTCGCCTGGACAGAGAAAAAGCCTTTATTGGAGCCCCCTCACACATGCATGTCAAACGGAATAATTGGGTTTGCCATGATTTTTATGTAAATTAAACTAAATGCGATTTTAAGTAAAAATAACAAGATAATCTTTGTTGCATTTACACAAATACATCAGTTTGCTTGACCTTCTTTCCTCAAACAAATATGTAGCACGAGTTAAATTAAGGTACACTCTAAAAAAAGGCTGGGTTAAAACAACCCAATTTGGGTTATTTTGGTAACCCAACGTTGGGTCAAATATGGACAAACCCAGCGTTGGGTTATTTTAACCCAGCCAGTTGGGTTATATCTTTGACCCAACATGCTGGGTTGTTTTACTTAAATCAACTTTTGCTTAAAAATTACATTGCTGGTTTAAAACAAACCCGAAATGTTTAAAAATAATAATAACAAAATCACAGAGAAATACTCGAGGCATCAGAAAGAATCAAAAGTTTTATTAAGGATCAAAATGCAAGACAAAAGGAATTCATAAAAACATGCAATATGTTATGCTCAATGAACAATAAAATGGCATATAAAACACTTTGATGAAATGTATGTTTATACATATTTAAGGAAAATTAACTTCAATAAATTACATTAGTTTAGATTTTAACATATACATTTAACAAGGTTATTAAAGTGGCACAAGTAAATATAAATAGTTAGACAACGTAACACTTCAAAAATTCATATACAGTTAACAAAGTGGCACGAGTAAAATGCTGTAGGGCAATTCCAGCGTTATGGATGCGACATAAAAACACTATGAAAAGTATTTTACTAAACCCTTGTTGATAGAACCGCATTTATATGATAAAATATCAGTCTATGCACAAGTTTTCTATAAAAAAAGAAATAAACAAGCGTTTGGATGTGAAAAAGGGACACCGTAACTTTCCTCTTCATATAAACTCACAAAACATTTTAAAGAGCGTTAGTTCTTTCGGTTTCAGCACTGCTTAACCTGACATATCCACGGAGCAGTCTTACTAAAGAGGATTCTTTTCCTGGGAGTTGTAGACAACAGTGTAGCGTGCACTTTTGGAAGTGGATGTTCAGCAGGAGGGTTTCTTTATCAATTTGTTCATCTATAAAGAGAAAAAGAGACAAGAGAAGAATGTAAGGAAACTGGCCAACCCAGAGCACAATGGATTATAATAAACATATAAAGAAGTACATTAACATTTTACCTAAATAATGTTTACCTTTAAGCCTGTTATGAAAACATCCACGTTCCAGTTGACTTTCTCTTGAATAGAATGATCCATTAATATTAGCTGTTATTCTGCAACCTGTCAGTGGGGGAAAAAGTGGGATATAGTACAGAAAGTGAAATACAGTCTTAAAAAATAATATTATAAACGTTAACACAACTCTTAACTAATTCGACACACTCGGGAATAAGTAGAAGTCTAAAAAGAGCAACAATTGTTCGTCTCATATACCCAAAATTAATTATATCGCATTGTTAACCACTAACGTTATAAGAGCGGCTACTCCCGAGGCAATGGCCGAGATAGAGCTGCTCTCCACGGAGCCACGACCGCTGACAGCCTGAAGCTCACACCTCCGACAGCATCGTAACACAATCTCAAAGAGGCGTTATGTTTATATATAAATCACGTATTTGTGTTCTTAACAACTACATTCTCGTCTAAAAGACTCTTAAATCTAAGTTCCGTCACCGAACATTAGCGGTATTTAAAATAAAAAAATTGCTGGATGTTTGCTTTTTACACGACGCTCTCTCGTGTCGACCTTAAACTAATATCAAGATGCGTAAGTTACTGAACTAAATGACTCACACGAGTCAGAAATTTCAAAGGGAAATGTTGACCAAAAATGAAGTTTAAATGATTAAAAAGCTGTAAGTTAGAACAACGTGGGCATAACGTTACAGACTAGCTATACAAAGCTAACGAAGCTAGATTATAACGTTACTTTCAAACCTAATGCGAACAGCCGAATTTTGCATACTTTTGAATTTTTTTTGTACAGTAATAGTTTTATACATTAAAAACTCGTAAACATACCTTTTCTTCTCCGAATAACAACTTTTCGAGATGAGGTGGATCAAAATGCCCGCGAAGGTAGAGTTTGTCTGATGCGTCGAGGAGTGGGAGGGGTTTACTCTCTAAACTGTCAGTCAATTGGACCCGACTGCTAACCCAGCGTTTGGGTTACTCAAAAAATGACCCAACACTAAGAAAATAACCCAACAAAATGACCCAACAGGCTCAACCCAGCTGTTGGGTTAAACAAATAACCCAGCATTTTTTAGAGTGTACAGTGCTCATGTGGGAAAAAAAGTATGTGTGGAGTATGTTCAGTCGCAGTGACTGCACAGGAATTTTGAGGGGCAGATGCTCTGACCTGAAAAAACCTCACAGGCTGTATGAAGGACTGAGAAAAACAGGGTCTTTATTTAAAATATATATAAACAAAGTAAAACACTGAAATACAGCACTCAATCACCTTAACTACTACTAATAAGAAAACAGAAAAACATGACTTCAGTCATGAAAATCCCTACATTAATATCCTTATCAATATCCTATCAAGTCACTTCAAAGGAGAAGCCGCCTATTAGGGGCCATTTCAACAAAAATCTTCAGAACTTCTTTCTTGTCGATTCCTATGTCCTTCTCTATGGCCAGCAGGAGGAGGTCAGACAGCCTCTCTTGACCACACTGATTTCTGAGCCTTGATTTGACCAGCTTCAGCTTAGAAAAGGAACGTTCTACCGTTGCAGTGGACACGGGTAGAGTGGCGTATATATTGATTAGTTTGAATAGTGTGGGGAATATGACGTTAGCATTGTTTTCCTGAATACTTCGGGCATAGACTTGACTATCCTCTTGGGACACTTGTAAGACACATGGAAGACTCATAGCTCTGTTTGAAGGTTGGTCTCTTCTCCCTGAAGTCCATAAAATGCACATTGTGAATGTGCTGCATCAACACCTTGGCCAATATCCTTCCACTGCTCTGGGTCAGTGAATCTCTCCAGTGACATCACAATGTCCCAAATCTTCCCTTCCCCGTAAAATCTTCTCTCAAGCTCCTGTCTCAATCTCACCAGCGTTTGCATAATATTTTGCACTATCTGCCTGGGGGGCTGCTTTAGAATTCATACTTGTTTTCAATGTGTCTCATGTACAGCTGCTTTGTAACAATGAAAATTGTAAAAAGCGCTATATAAATAATATTGAGTTGTTGAGTTGGGTCAACAACTCACAAAAGGTATAGTATGTCCTTCCCCTGTGCTATTCCTCCAAGGTCTGGACTGCATCATCTTCCCTTGCTGATTTGGAAGTGTATTTCAGCTTTGCAGGGACTTTTCTTTGTCTACCTGGAATATTTGTGGGAATGCTTATGTCATTTTCCTCTGCAATTGTTGTGGCAGTGTTGTATATTTGTGAGAATTGGCTGTCTCTCCTCAGTCCCATACCTCTTTCTTCATTCATAAAATTCCTGCAGCTAAAGCAATGCATGGCATCATTCAGTGGAGAATATTCCAGCCAGGGGTCATCGTTATACCATTGGGCTTGAAAAGAGCGCCCATCTGGATTTTTAGGGAACTTTACCATAAGAAGGCAAGGCCTGACTAAATTGGAAAATGTCATGAATGTCTTATCATATTTAAGATTGCTGCTTTGTATATGAGCTGGATCTGTGGGATTAGCCAACCTCAGCAAAAAATCAAACTCTGTTGACTCTGCCCCACTCGTCATCTCAATATCTTCCCTTGCTGATGCTCTCGTCTCCCTCATCTCATCCTCTTGCTCACCTATCATTTCCCTATTTTGCCAGTCTGTCCTGATCTCATCTGGGATTGACTCTGGCTCTCTGAATGCAGTTGATGCACTGGGCTAATTATCTTTCCAATTACAGATTATTGTTATTGCCATCATCATTATGTTATGCTCAGCAAGATCTTTGAAATGACCTCTAAAATAGGCTATGTTTTTTTAGATTACAATTATTTGGCATGCATCTCTTTAACCCTGTACTTTCTAGCATGGTCCTCTCATCTCATATTTGGTGATCATCACTGAGGCCTACCTGAGAGAGAGAGTTTCAGTTGCAGAAACGGATTAATGGAGAAAAACAATCATAATTGAATATACACATGATGTGAATATAGTAACATTTAGCCTAATAAAAATATTACAAAATGGGCGTATGCCTTATAGCACTGCTTGAATAAACATAACTTTAAAATACTCCATTGCTCCAGATCTTCAGATTCTAAACCGGAGCCTGGACCCATAAACAAATCGTATAAAACACATTTATCGTTTCTAAGAAATTGAGATTTTATACACCTAAATTTATAATTTAGATAGACACCCATTTTACATTCTATAAATAACAACTTTAAACATTTTAACATTCCTATTCATCAGTTTAGGATAATGAAGGATTAACCAATTCCACTCCTGTTTGCAAGGTCACACTCTATCACGACTCACAAGATCAACCAATCAGAAAGGCATCCGAATTTTAAAATTATGTTTGATTGGTTAAAATTGATTGAGAAAAATAAAGCGTTTTTCCTTGGTTGCTCGGCAATTTCCGTGACTGCTCGAGCCCAATTTTCTGTTTTTAAACATTAAAATAATATACACTTTTCGTTCACAGTTCTTCAACAGGTACAATCAAGTATCCACAAAAGTAATCAGCTAAACAAAAAAAGCAATGTTCAAAATATCAAAATCAATAAACTCATAAATAAACTGCTTAACAAGGACAATTTGTCTCTCCTCCTCGTCAATTCCCTGCCTTCTTCATCACAGTTACTTTATACATTGCATGCCACATAAATAACCGAATTTAGCTATTTCTGAACAATATCCCAATTCGCAATTAGCATTAGTCTAAAAACTAAATATAATTCAGAAAACACTCGACATATCAACAAAACATAAACAGAACATCTCCCCAAACACATATCAAGGTTATTTAAAAACCTCGAAAGCATAAACACTCATTCAAAGTCGCTGGAAAAGAAAGACGTAAATAACCATAACCGTTCCCGCCTCTTCAGCACGAGCTAACCGATAAATCTAACACACCAAGAGAGGAGGGACTTAAGGCAGAACAGCCAATCATCATCCGGTCACACTCAAAGCCGGTGTTCTGATTGAGTGGGAGGGGAGAGGAAGCAGCCGCATCGAGCTCAGACACAGAGCGGCAAGAGAAACGGTGGAGCGACTGCTGTAAGGCGTTTGCACAAAACTGCGGAAAAACTGCAAAAAAGTGCGGGTGTTTAACCCTCTCACCGGGAAAATGCATCCCCCACGGTTGCGACGCCCCTGCTGAGGTCCATAGCCCGTATAATATCTGAAAAATACATGAGACCTGTAACTAACTTAATGTTTTATTTTATATTAGAAAAGCCAATACTATATTAGAAAAAAAAAACATAGAACATATAATGGGAAAAAACGTGTACATGATTCCTTTATATTTTGGTTAATCATAAAGTCTTAAACAACATTGGACACATTCTTGGGTGTGCTAAAGAGGAAGGAAATCTGTCTGCCAATTTACTTTCCAATCTTTGTTTGCTGACAGAAGGGATATCTGGGTCACACAGTATAAGACCAGAAAACTGCGCACGTTCATCCCTTGACACATAAAATTATGATAATAGAGAAATAACCATCAGCAGCTGTGAAGACACAAACAAGCAGGAGCAGTAGGATGAACAATAATATATGCCAGTTAAAACTTGATTAATTTAAAACATTACGCAAAAAATACTTTAGTCATAACCACACACAATATATTTATGTCATGAATTTTGCTTTGCATTTTTTTTCCTTCATGTTCAAATGTTGTTAAAAATATAACAACACACACTTCTTTTTCGAGTTAAGCTCCCTTCAGTGCAGTGCACATTACACACATACTCGTAAATGTAAATTAAAATGTAAAGGCAATACTCGTTTTGCATCGTGCTATCATAGATAAGGCGCTTAACCAAACGTATAGGAGGTGCCAAGAAGTTAAAAGAGAAAAAACGAAAAAGCACTCGAATCAGAAGCCACCAAGTGTTTGAAAATCAATGAATTATTTGCTGGAAGAGCAGCAAAAGACATTTTAAGATCACCTTTTTTTCTTTATTGTCCAGTATTTATAATATTTTGTGTTTAGTTTTGTGCATTTCTGAAATCTGTGATATTGATTCTCAGGCTAGGCATAGTGGGTCCACATTAGAGGAGAGTGGAGAGGAGACAGGGCGTGAGGTAGGAGAGGAATGTGAAGAAGAAAGAATAGAAGAGAGAGGAAATGATGAGAGTAGACAAGAGCTAAGGAGGAGATAAGAATAGGGTACGGAAGAAAAGGAGACAGTGAAGAAGAAGAAGTAAGAACATACACAGTTGATGAAAGTAAAGAAACTAAGGAACAAATTGATTCATTAAAACCTGACTCAGACACGAGATCTCACAAAAGCATTTGGAAGCTTTTATGTTGATGGAAAAAGAGAGGGACATCATCTTCTCTCTTGATTCTGATGTGATAATTGACAATGTTGCAGAGAAAAGTGAATTGTTTTCTAAGCTTCTTCTGTAGGCCCTGGTAAGTAGTTTTCCTCGTTCTGTCTGGATTTGTAGCAGGGAAAACAAGCAAATAATAAAGCGCACCTAATGTTTAATTGTGTTCAGTCAACCTTAATAATCTGCAGACAGCCTGTCTACAACCCAACACAAGCTGCAAAGCATTAAATATAAAACCCTAAGATCTAAAGAAAACACAACAGATCACAAATATAGTTGAAAGATTGTTTTTAAAGTAAAGGACACCAGCAGAGAAACATCAGAACAGAAACAAAAGCTGCGTTTTTCATCCTAATTCACCATGTGATCATTTCATTTATATTACAGAACAACTGGACACAGTAAATAGAGTACAGAGTGTCACAAATCCTTTTATTATAATGCATTTAAACAATAAACATCCTTTTATAACTTGTGTAATAAAAGTCATCTTGATAATACAGTAAGTGACACGCACACAGGCACACACAAACAAAGCAAGACGGACAAACATAGTTCCTTATCTGTGCATCTTAGCATGATGTTTATCAAAGAGTACTGTATTATGTATATGTAAATATAAAATTATTTTTAATACAATAATATTTTTTCTGTCTATGTTAATGCTCAGAGAAAACTACTTAATTTTTAAGATATGCACTCCGGTCAAATGAATAATAATATTTCACAGAAATCAAAAAGTAGGCTTATAGATGTTAGACTTTTAAGAATTTCACCGTTCAACAGTCATTAACTTTCTTTTTTCTGTATTCACAACAGTTTCAACTATTGTGACCAGCACATCTGAGGAGCAACAAAACTGCGTTAAATTGGCTGTGAATGTCAAACTACAGTATAACTTTTAAAACTCATGATGCTACACAAGCTTCTTGAAAGAAGAAACACAATATTTATTCTGCTGTATTTTGTTGTACTGCTGTCGTTAAACTGGAGGGATTTTGTCATGTTCACACGCACACATTTCAGCCCTCTGGAATTTGGGAGTGTTGGTAATGTTGCGTTTCTTTCTGAGAGTAAATCCCATGACGATGATGATAAAACAGCTCAGGACAGAAATGATAACGGCTAGTGTTGATCTATCCCCTATGAAAACAGTAGTAGAAATGTCTGTCTATCAGCAGTGACGACTGTAATAACATTGTTTAAACAACCTCAGGATGTTGGGCTGGACTTCAGTCACTTAATATAAGGTTTACTGAAATAAACATTGTCACTATTCAGACTATTTAAAATGATTTATTTCCCAATGATCAATGATTACTTGAAGAAGTTAATACCTGCTTGTACAGGAGCTTTCTCTTCAGGTGCAGGTTCAGCTTCGATTCTATTCGTTCCGCCTGCTGAATTTAATAAACAAAAAATATATACAACAACCAATAATATTAAACAGTAATATTTAGCATGAATATCAGAGTTTATCAGTATTTTCTAAGTGATCAGCGATCAATAAATGAAGAGTTATTTTCCAAAACGTATATAATACGCTATATTTTCTTGTTTTAGATGTACTTCAAGATGCAGTTATTTTCCAAAACGCTATAAATCCCAAACCTGTTTTTAGCCTAAATGCAACATGTCCTCTCGACCAATCAGAATTCGCTCGTTAATGTTATTTGTATGTTCCATTCCATTCCATTTTCTAACGCTTATCCGAACTACCTCGGGTCACGGGGAGCCTGCGCCTATCTCAGGAGTCATCGGGCATCAAGGCAGGATACACCCTGGATGGAGTGCCAACCCATCACAGGGCACACACACTCACTCACTCACTCACTCACGCACTCACACCCTATGGACAATTTTTCCAGAGATGCCAATCAACCTACCATGCATGTCTTTGGACCAGGGGAGGAAACCGGAGTACCCGGAGGAAACCCCCGAGGCACGGGGAGAACATGCAAACTCCACACACACACAAGTCGGAAGCGGGAATCGAACCCCCAACCCTGGAGGTGTGAGGCGAACGTGCTAACCACTAAGCCACCGTGCCCCCCGTTATTTGTATGTGTTATTTCTAAATTATTTGTTGTATGTGGTGGAAAATATTGAAACATGAAATGGAAAATATAGATTTTATTTTACTATTTAGTTTGTTACTATTTGTTTTATTTGGCTGTTAGTTATTTCATGCATTTGCATTTATATGATTTATATTAATTGATAGTATGCGTCCCTGATGTCATATGTTTCATGTTCTCTTGTTTGTTTGTTTTTAAAAAGAAATAAACCATTTTTTTTTTTAAAAGGATGGATTTGTGGCGTTTTGAAAAAAATAAAAATAATCGTATTCCAAACATTGTTTAACATGTTCAGACTGAGCCAACAGACCATTTTAACAGGATAAATGAATATTAACCAAATGTATGGGTCTAGGTAAAAAAATGTCATTTTCTTGAAAAATATTAAAATGTATTTATTTGGAAAAGAGCTCTTCAAATATTGAACGAGTGAGTACCTGTGTCTTCTTCTTTAACAGCGTCTGTAAAAGATTATAAAACCACTGTTAATGATTCATGATGTACAACTGGAAACATTATTTTCATAATAATCCATGTAAAATGCAGTTACACTGTACCTGTTATGTTCACAGTGAATTCTCTTGTTTTTGCTCCACATGTGGTTTGCGAAAAGAACTTAATCTTTGTTGTCGTGACTTCATTTGCAGTGTAAGGACATGAAAAGCTGGTAAGATGTATGCAGGGATCTTTTCTAAACTCTTCTCCGTAGATTTTTTCTTTATTAAAAAACTTGTACTTCATAATGCAGCAAGTTTGGCTATGATAAGAGATTCTGCAGGTGAGAGTTAATTCTTTTCCCACATGTCCGGTCACATCTTCACATGTAATATCTGCAATAGAACAGAGCTATTTAATGTACTGTAAACAGAAATGCATTTTTATTTTAGAAACATGCATTTAACCTCTGAAGTCTGACTGTATGCTTTACAGATTCTTATGAGTTTTTCTTCATTCAGATATGAGATTAACCACACACATAGGCCAATGTTATGTACTGTAATGCATGCAAGCAAATAAAAGCACCATCACTGAATTCTGTATCTCATTATTCATGGTCCATCACTCCATCATCTCATCCACGCACACAGAGACTTAAACTATGCTCAATGCTTTAACATTCACCCCAACATTACACACAATTGAGATTGTTTGTATCTGATCAGATAAAATAACACAGGAAATCTCCCCTGCCAAGAAATGTTCCACTCCAAGAAAAAAATGTTTTCAGGCTCCCACACAGTTAGACAAGCGATATGTGTTCATAACCTTCACTCCTAAAGAAAATGTATATTTAACTATAAACCCCGGGGTTTCAGAGATGAAATAGGTCTGTTTAAAATTACCGTCATCTTTACAGACAGCAGTGAGGGTCCAAACCAGAAGAAGCATTAGACAAACATTGACAGCGGCCATTATCCAACTCCTGCAATGAAGAATCCAAGAACATATATATAAAAAGTTATGTCAAAAACATGAATCCTAAAAAACATGCATTAAATTCAACGTATGCACTATTTTCAAAGGAATTTTGGCGAAACATTGTAGCTTCTTTAACTCTGTTTTAGTGACATTCATAGAGACTAGGTTAAACAGGTATTAAGTTAAAGCGATTCCCATAATAATAATAGCAAAGCTCAATAATAAAACAATGCGAGCACCATAACATAAGGACTGATGGTTGCTTAATTTGTGACAGGCATATACCCAACTGATCAAAACTCTTTAAACATTTTATTTAAGCTTCACTTACTGTATGTCTTCACACTGCCGAGATTGACGATCGCAAACGCGCACGATTGTTTAAATATTTAACTTTCGCTTTCAAAACGATTAAAATATCGTCTCATGTTGTGCGTCTTTCTCCTGAATGTTTTTCAGAGAGATCAACTCAACACTGCCCCATAGCTGCACAACACAAGTGCACACTTCAAACTCTTTACCATATGTGTCGAAAGTCTGTAGACAATCTTGTAACTTTGTGTTAGAGCACTTTGTATATCTTATATAATTTGAGCATCTATTTCACATATATTGAGAGACTTTGGATAAGTGTGTTGCGTTTATTACCTTCATTTAAATACAGGACTGCGCAAGTGCGCATTACTCATCTTGTGTTAGATTGGACACTGCTCATCCTGCTATAAACGTTTTACAAGACAAGATTTCAAAAGCTATCTTTGGATATATGTTTTCAGTTATGGGAAGCATTAGAAAGATCTGTTAAGTCGATCAGTTCTCAAATGACCAGAGGACTCACGTCTCCAGATATTGCGCCACAGATGGTTGTTGAATTGCAAAATATAAAGCCTGAGGAGTCAGTGTTTGTCATTTGTGTGGGCTAACGTCAACATTTTCAGCAAAGATCATGCAGGTTTACTTAAAGTCTTCACTGATGCATGTTAAAAAATGAGTTTTATAGACAACGTATAAATATGTTTAATTTCATAACTCACACCAAACGGGCAGAACAGTATAAACATTTTTCTTAGGAGTCTTGAAATAATCTTCCACGTTTTAGAAAACAGCAACTTCAAAAGTACACGAGTAAGACAAATGAAACAGCAGGAATAATTCTGTGATAAGAGCATCCAAAGAAAAGAGCAAAACTGTGTTCCATTCTAACCTAATGTCTTAAAAGTAGACATCAATCAGCTAAATCTTCCTCTTGGAATTTTATTTAGAAGCTTTTTGAGGTCTCTTCTTAGGAAACTTTTCATCTGAAGGAATTTTCATCTCTTCATGCACTGTTAGAAAAAGAGGTACAATACAGGTCCATTTTTGTTCCTTAAGGTACAAACTTTGCATATGTACCCTTAAAGGTACAAAAATGTATCTATAAGGTACAATTTTGCACCTTTAAGGTACAATCGTGCACCTTCCATTGTACATTGTGTGCTTTCCGAGGTGTAAGGTACATATTTGTCCCTTACATATTTGTACCTTAATTTTTAAATGTAACATGGGAGGAATTAGTGGATGCTGAAAATGTCATCTCTCAATATAGAAACACAAGTTTACCTATACTATCAAACTCAATAACTCAATAATTGTTAAACCAAAAGTTTTGAGATATGGGCAAAATAAATCAGAATGTTTTTTTCTTTTGTGTATGTGTGTGTGTGTGTGTGTGTAAAGTCCCTTTGAATCATTTTTAATCATGTGAATGAGGATTATGTAATTATTTATATTCACAAACAGTATTGAAGAATTTGATTTTCAAACGCTGAGTGAATCGACAGTGATTCCAACTGTCAGTCTCTGTCAGTGTCGAACAAATTCGGGAGGATGACATTTATCCACGGAGGATTTAATCACGGAGTAATTATTTCATTTTGGGATAGAGGTCACTGAAGAGGAGAGAAGTAAATTCAAAGGTAAAGTATTTGAATTTTTAATCAGTGTTTGTGGTGTTAATTCAAAGTTGGAAGTTAACTTTTACTGTTAATGTTAACGCTAGCCAAGTTCATACTCTGTCAACATTAGCTTGCTAGACTCGACATTGACGATTGACATTATTAACGTTAACTAGTTAGTTAAAACATTAGCAGTATTATGTCTCATATTGCCATTCCACATACTATTATTATAAGTACTATCTTAGCTACAGTTCACCATCGAGCTAACGTCAACGTTAGCTATAAAACGACCGCGTCAGAGTTGGATGTGAAGCGTTTTTGCCGCTGAAAAGTATTTAGTTCTGACTTAACGTTAGCTAGCTGGACTGCGTCAGAGGAGAACGATAGATAAAAAAACGTTTTTGCCGCCCAACAGTTTTGTTCTGAAATTCTTTATTTTCTCGACAAACTGTCTTTAGACCATCTTCGTAAAACCATGTAAGACTAACGTTAAATTACAACATCAGGTTAACTGACAGAACCGACCAACGGTTAACCTCCCTTTCAAGTAGCAATAACGTTAACATTACTCACGTTAGCTTCTGTTATAAAAATAAACCGATTACTATCATTAATGGGTTTAACTTATTTCAATACTTTCCCCGCTGTCCTGGAAAAAAAATAAGATAGGCCTAACGTTACATTATATTAATATTCACGGCTGTGTGTGAGAGAGAGAGACGCATTTCTAGCGTCTCTAATGAGGTAACGTTGGCTACGCCTAAATACTTTCAATATGTTTTATATGGATATTAGGGCTACCAAACGGCAAGCCCAGACCTCTAGAAATTAGGGAAAATACCCAATGAATCAAACGATCAAAACTATCTTTTCCCCCATTGACTTACATTAAAGTTACATTATGACATAATGTGCCTTTTTAAATTGTTTTTAATGCTGTTACCACTATGGTTGTTAACATTGCTGTTTTTCTTTTCTCTATTGTCTAGATAATGTAGTTGATGGAGAAGCAGTGGACTATGGATTGACTGAGAGAATGGTTTCATACCTCTTTGAAGGATTGTTTAAGAAGCAAGCAAAATACAACCGATTTGTTCAGCAGTGGAAAGAAACCGTGACACTAACCCTCGAGCCTGTCCCGGTACATTCAGAGAAGGCTACACCGGAATCAAGGTACCGGTAACAGTAATGTTATGTCATTGTTATAACGTTAGGCCTAAGTAGAACCATGGACGTTATAGAGTACGTTTACTCTGCAGGACTTTAACTTGTATTGTTACTGTGTGGTTAATTTGCCAACATTTTAAGATGAAATTGTTTTATTTCATCATAGTCATGCAATCCCATCATCAGCCTTCCCAGCAGCTTTCATCATTCCTAAATTTCCCAGAGATGTTCAGACAAAGTTGGACCAAAAACCGCCATGCAAAATGGAGAGATCCGATCACAACAAAATCATAAGAACATTGTATGAAACCATGTCCCTGATCAAAATGTAAGTTTTGCAACATAACTGGATCACGGCATTTGAGTTATTAATACTATGTCTCTTGTTACATTCCTCACCTTCTTTTGCATCGCTGTTTCAGGTTTCTGACCAATGACGACTACGTGAAAGTGTGTAAGGCCCTGATTTTGAAATACCCTTTCTTAAAGGACAAAGAAGGAAATGGTTATTTTATTCCCTGTATCTATTCTCTTATATCGCTGTTTTGTTTTTGGAGTGGCAGTATGAAGTTGTGAGTTGGTCAATGAAATGCTTCTTAAAAATGTATTTAATTTTTTTTAATGTTTTTTTTATATCAGACATGACATCCTAAACATTGTGGCATTTTATTTTGGGATGTTACATTGTATGGTTGTGAGATGAATTATTATTGAATCTGTGAATTAAACTGTTTTCCATATATGGACTAAAATAAATGTCTAAAATTCAGTTAGTTGTTGTTTGCCTACATTTTCTTTCACTCCTTAAGGAATAAAAAGGAACTTTTTTGCCACCTAAAGGTACAAAATGGCTTTGTCACTGGGGCGGTACCTTAATGGGACAAAATTGTACCTTTTTCCAGAGGCACTTTATTGTACCTTTGTCTAAGGTACATTATTGATCCTCAAAGGTACAGTATTGGCCCTTATAAGGTACAAACAAGTAAGGTACAAATTTGCTCCCCTGACTCAAGGTACAATAATGTACCTTTGAGGGTACCACCCCAGTGACAAGCTTTTGTTCCTTAAAGGTACCGTTTTGTACTTTTTTTTCTGAGAGTGTGCGGTAACCATAATTTACTGTGATTCAATTCACAACACAATATATTTTTGTATTAAAAAATTTGTATTAAAAAATTATATTAAGACATCCATAGTTAGTGTTTCATGAAAAAGTAATCATTATATTGATATTAAAATCACAATTTATCAACAATTTCGTTGTAGGTCATGTAAAAATTTGCTTCTAAATCTACAAAAAGTTAAAGGACACATATTTATATGATCATATTTCACACAGCAAATGCATTTATGTAATTTTCAACATCATATATATATCAACAGTTGATGCTAAAAAATAATTTTTAATTCTATTTTTTAATTAGTTTTCTTATTTCTTTTTTAAATCTTTATAGACAGAACATGTCACAGAAATAAAGGACACAAACATTCAACCCCAGTTGTTCAGTTCTCATGCAACAGATTTGAGCTCTTGGACCACTGGTGACCAAACAGGTCTGATGGGGTCTGTTAGACTCAGGACATGTGATGAGATATTCTGGTTAGACAAGAACTTTTCTAGTAATAATCAAAGTTCATTGCAGGGATAGTTTTCACTTGTTTCTGTGATACATAAGAAGATCATTATTTGATAGATCAAACGGATAAGAAGTGTTTAACGTTCAATTTTTTAATTGTCAGCCGATTTTGGAGAGGCCCAAGGAATATCAGGTGGTTCAAACCCGGCCCTAAAAAAACTCACGATGCTGCATGAGCTTCACTTGAGTCATTAATATTTGTATACATTGTTGTGATGCTGATGTACACTGATTATATATCTAAACGTTCACTCTCGCTGCTGTCACACACATCCATATTATAATCCCTCTGAAGCCCACAAGTGTGAGATGTTGCCCACAAGTGTGAGAAGTTGCACTTCCTCTTCAGAATGAATCCCACGATGATGATGATGATGATCAAACAGCTTATGACAGAAAGGATGATGGCCGATTGGTTATCTTCAAGAAAATGAAAACAATAAATAGGCGCATTTAAACACAAATAAAAACAATCTTTCTACACACACATCTATTCACAATATTGCATACCTGTGTCATCTTCTTTAACAGCACCTGTAAACAGAATATTAAAGCAATGTTAATAGATCTGTGATGGACGTACAGTTACAAATATTTATTCAATAAGTGTTACACACAGCTTACTGTACCTGATATGTTGACAGTGAATTCTGCTGGTTTTGCATCACGTGTGGTTTGTATAAAGAACTTGAATGTTGTTGTCGTGACTTCATTTGCAGTGTAAGGACATGTGATGCTGGTCAACTGTACACAAGGATCACTTGTGAAGTCCTCTCTACAGATTGTTGTCGCTTTGTCTTTATTCATAAACTTGTAAATCATCATGCAGTATGTGTTGTTCTTATAAGAGACTCTGCAGGTGAGATTTAATTTATCCCCCACATGTCCAGTCACATCTTCACAGGTTATGGAAACTGCAAAAACAATTGACATTTTTATATTTTATACTTTTGAAGTAAACACAAACTGAAAAACAGTATTTTTCATATGTTCATGTGGTATTTATTTATGATCCATCACTCCATCATCTAATCTGCTCACACAAAACTGACTCCAGATCAGCTGCTAATGTTTTCTGATAGTAACTCCCCATCACACACACTTGTGTCTGTATGAGCGCATGTCATAATCTGACCCTGTCAAACTTCTCACTCTATATATTTTACTATATGACAGAAGTGTTTGAGACTATTATGACAGCTTATTGTTCTTGTTCATAAACTTCATCTCTGAATAAAGAGAAATGACCTTCAGCAGCTGTGAAGACACAAAACAGCAGGAGCATCAGAACACCAACAGCACCCATGATTCAGCACCTAATGAAAGATTGAACATATAAAAAATTGTGTACATATAATATAAGTATATATAAATCCACCCATACTTTATTTATACGATGTCGATTCATTTATTAAATTCATGTTCAAAACAGTTTAGGGGTTGTTCTGACAATTTGAGATATCACTGTTGTAAAGGTCCACCACCGGCCCAAGGATGGAATGCAATGTTGTGGTTGAAGGGATAATTTATTTGTCATTTAAAATGTATCTGTAGATTATAGTTAATTTATCTTTAAATGTCCATACTTTAATATTTATTATTTTTAGTTATTCTTTCGATTGGGACCTGCAGTCGCACAGAGTCTCACGCCGGCCGGGTTCATGGACACAAAACGGTCAGATCTGATCTAGTCAGAGCTTGACGGGTAAACTAATATCATGACATTTGGCCGCGATATGCTTGCTCAGAAACATAACAATAGTTATTTTAGTCACGATCATGCAACGTGGTAAGCCAGATGATAGGTGGAAAATCTGTAACGTGAGCTTTAGTAATGCCCATTTATCATTTAAAGTCTAGTACAAACTAATCCATTCTATCCTGACACATCGATTTTGCGGTAACAGAACAGGTTCCTTTCAATCCACTGGTAATAACAGACTTTGAAGAATTCAGTTAATATCAACAATAACAATTTATTATACCAGGTAGGCACAAGATTAATTAAAATCATAGAATGGACAAACAAAGAAGTTCATAATTTAATAACCAAAGATTATCAACATAGTATAGGAATAAAATAAAAACACAAGTTTATCATACCTGGTAAAATCGAGACACACAGTTGCAGTGTGGGAAGTTCTGGTTACAGAGTCTTTTGCCTAAGCACCTTATTTACCCAAATGCAACAAAGCCAATAGTCAACAAACAACCTTAGTTCTTAAGACTTTACCAGCTGCCTTACACTGTCAACTGAGCTCGTGTTGCCTTTATTTTACATTCTATAACTTTGCTGTCAACGACATTCAGTCACAATATACAAAGGTCTTGAATTGTGTTTTACTACACTGTTAAAAATAAACAAAGGTGCTTAAAGGTTCTTCAGAGAGATAATACAGAAGAATATTTTTTTTTCACAAAGAACCATTCAGACAAAGTTTTTTTTATAAACTGATGAACCTTTTTTCACCACAAAGAACCTTTTTGTGAAACAGAAAGGTTCTTCAGATGTTAAAGGTTCTTTATGGAACCAAAAGCTTTTCTATGGCAGTGTCTAATAAATAACCAGAAACCTGAGATATTAGTAGAGAAGTCTGTTGTTTGATGTTTCTCAATGTTATAAATCTAAAGGTTACCTGATTTCAGTATTAACGCTTCAGTAACAGCAAAACAGTAAAAGCAAAACTCAATCTGTATCACTAAAATAAAAAAATAGGATTACAATGTAAAACAAACGCTAGCACCTTCAAAAAGTCAAGTCTGTACATGGCCTTAGTCTATGAAAACAAAGAAGCAAAACTATCAAAAAACAGAGACTACTTACTGTCCGTCTTAACACTGAAGAGATTCACAGTGATACTTCTGAAGGAAACACTTTCACTTCTTTCCTTTTCTTCATGAGTCCATAACCAGACTCAATACTGTCCTGTAGCTGCACATTCCTCATGATGAGACACTTTGGATCGCAGTGTCTATTAAATTAATATATGTAAATCTCAGGATCATCTGTAGGATCTGAATTCTGCTAATTGATTTTCACATGTTCAGATGGAAAACTCACTTCAGTTGCAACAGATTCACAAAGAGCCCAAGACTCCAAATGTCTAAAAGTAGAACATCACAGGACTGAAGTATGATTGGAGAGAGCAGCTGCAACTCCAGGATCTCCGGTTGGTAGTTTTCCACTCAAGTGTTTGAAGTTCAGGTGTTTTCCTATGTTAATTTAGTACAAATATGATTTCCAAAAGAGTATTCAGAAATTTCGCTGAGTTGAATGACACTGGGGAGTGTAGATGAAGACTCGGAAACAACTCACTGGAAAAAAATTAAACGAAAGCCATTTTAAAAGCCATCAAACCATTTCACATCACGCTTTTAGACTACATTAGACAAGCCGGAGCCCATGTATCATCACCTTCAAAATATAACAGAAAATTAAAAAATGTGTAAAATTACACAACCACTCAGTGAATGGAAACACAGTGCAATTTTTTAAAATGTTCATCCTCTCTTCCAAAAAAACATTTATTATCATCCTGTCATGACTGTTAAAAGATTCGAGCATCTGTCAATGGTCTATGGAGATGATACAGACCCATGTTGACTACATCATCCACTCATCTGTTTGCATGACAATCAAATTTGGTCCAGCAAGGATTCAGGTGGACAAACACCAGTCAATTTTTATTTCAATTTCAAAGTACTTTATTGGCATGATTGCGTGTACTTACAATACTTCCAAAGCATTGAGCATATAACAAAATACATGCAATAAGTACAAACCTTAGAGTCAAATTAAGCTAAGGTGCTGAGTAAGGCATCAATATAGAATAAAATATAAAATATAGTATATGTGTGTACACAAATAAAATATGGAAAAACTATCAATATCTAAAGTAGATTTCAGGGAGAAACATGAATGTAACAAAGTCAAGAGTGTTTATGTGCATTGATTGTATCAGATGAAGGCAGTTCTGAATGTTTCTGATGAATGAAGCAGCAGATGATGTGAGTTTCTTCTCCTCCAGTAACATCTGCATTCGCTCTGTTTCTGAGTACAGATCAAACTCTGGCACGAGCATTGACATTTTGTGAAAGCGTTTCTCTCTGACATCTTTAAATTGATAACAAGTAAGGAGAAAGTGTGTCTCTGTTTCCACAGACTCCATCTTCCTTTGGAAGTCATGTTTGTCTGTGTCTGCCTTTCTCTACGGCCCAACTGTAATCAATGAGTATGTATTTGGTCTCTGTTTTACATCTCCAACAGTGTAGAGATGATTTTCCAGATTGTATTTTCTGTTTAGGGTCCGATAGCATTCTAGTTTACTTTGGTTTTTACTTTCCTTTTCCCAATGATATAAATATGACTTTTGACTTTCTTTGATCGTTTGGTTTACTCTGATTTGGTTTTGTTGGGTTGTGCCGGTGTGAAGTTTCAGAGCCAGCTGGCACATGGGACTGTCTTTAGGTCCCAGCTCTTGGGTTTTAAGTGCTTCATATTGAAGTGTGCTTGGAGGACTTGAGTTACGGTGCATGTGTCCAGAATATGAGGGAATGTTTTTGGGTGTGTCAGAAGACATTTCACCTAGGAGTTGTTTAGCATGAGACCATCTGTTGAAGATTGTTCCAGTAACACTCATTTACATATAAATTGAACAGATTTGGATTTAAGTTGCATCCCTGTCTTACTCCGGGCCCTGAGTGAAAAATTCAGTTCTTTTATCGCCAATTTTAATTCCACATTTGTTTTCTGTGTACATGGATTTATTGAATTGATTCACCTGTCTCTCAAATGCCTTTCTGACCAAAGCAAGCCTGAAGTCATTTAAGAACTGAGCTTCTCTGGCCTGCAGTAAAACCCAATATGTAGTCTTCAGCCTGTTATTCGTACTGTTACTGTTAAAGCTTATGACAGAAATGATTACGGCAAGCCACATTGTTAAAAAACATGCAGTCAAGCATCTAAAATAGAAAGATTTCTCTCTGGGCCAGATGAGACTTGAATTTCAAGCTCAGACTTTCTGCTTTCTTTTGAGTTTGTCCAAAAGAAAGCAGGATCCAGAAATATCACAGCTGATTATGAATAAAATGTTTATAATGTTGAACGTTGAATTTGACATATTAAATGAATCTAAGCAATGAAAAATAAATATTTTTTTACTGTCAATGGAACGTTAGATTGAAAAGATTGATAAACTAAAGACTTAAAGAAAGTTTTACAATACAACAGAACTTAAACTGAAATAAGAACTGTCAGATAATATCTTTTGAGCGTTTCACAGACCTTTATTGATTTCATTGCATTAAAATAACTAGGGATGCACCAATACCATTTTGTTAAGACAGAGTACGACTACCAATACTTTTCTGGTACTCGCCGTTGCCGATATCGATACCTGTACCTTTTTTGTGAGGTGGCAATTTTCCAAGCACAACACCGTGAGACTAATACAAATTATATAATATCTTTATCACAAACAACTCCAGTTCAAATACATTATAAAAACAGAAATAAATTGTGTATTCACAAAATTTCAAAGCACAAATTTCAGTCACTCGAGTTAAAGTGTGTATTGGTATTGGTGTATTTTTATGACTTTGGGTTTATGAGCTTGGTATCAGCCCCCTAATAATAACTCAAATTAATCAGTAGATAATAACCAACAAGCACGTATTGCAACAGCATATGTAAAAAATATTACAATTTTGTTGCATTACAAAAAAAATAGAATAACATTAAATAATGTTATTTAATAATAATTGAAATACTTTTAATATAAACATGAAGAGAAAACTACTGTAAAAAACACTTATTTTTTAATCATGTAATGCATCAAACAAAACTCACTTCTGCATATTGATGTGATGCTGCTCTTTAATGTTACGTGCATCTGCCTGTATACGGTGGCGACATGTCTGCTGTTGTTGTCATCATGTGAGTGGTAAACACACATGTATTACAGTCCCTCTGGCATCCACAAGGGTCGGTGAAGTTGTTTTACCTTCTTGAAAAACAGACGAAATCACACTCAATTAAAACACTCCTCATAGTCTTTCACTTATCACACTGAAATGTAAAACAATATCAAACTCAGAATATGGAACCTCTGATGTCTGATCAATGACGCAGCGGTCCTTATATAAACATTGAGCTAATTTAAATCATTTGTCATCAGATCAATTTAATTTTGACAGAATGTGAAATATATGTACATTTGAAATATTTCAATGATTATACATTTTAGTTTGCAAACCTTTGAATGGTCATTTAATACATTTGTAATCTATTATTTTATAATAAACAGTGTTCCATGTGCACTCAAATATGATTAGTTGGATTAACGTAAAAAAGTAGTGTCAAGTGGTTCCACGCAAATATGTTTAGTAGTTTCTACAATGAACAATTTAGTTATGATTAAAAGACATTCAGATGTAGAAACCATTAGAAACCATTAAGATTGTACCAGTAATTTCAAGTTAATTTACCTCAATATTTATCCTTCTCAATGATACTTTTTGTTGTCATACATAAATGAAATACAGACTTACTGCATGAAATTGGAAACACAATGATCAAATCAGTTGACAGGCATCTCACTTCTGGTATAAGCACAGATAAAGCTCATTGAATGATGCCATAGACATCATGGAGATGCTTTGCACAGTCGCACATGTACCCTCGTCTAAACAGAGGTAACACTTAAACTAAAAAATACTATAAACTCTTTTAAACCACAAAGATAAATGAACATAAAGCACAAACAAGTCTTTATCTTTACTGAAAAAATTAACACAACATTTTGAAGTTTACTGCCCAAATGCAGTCTTATGCAAAGTATGCTGGTCAAACACTTGTCATGTAAAGCCAACAGCACTACATTAGTATAAATAAACATGCATTTCTTATGTACTGTGAACAAGGATGGGTTTAGTAAAACTAACAACAGCGACAGTTCATTTTTTTGATTGTTGAAAACTGTACCTGTTATGTTCACAGTGAATTTGTGTTGTTTTTGATCCTCATGTGCTTTGTGAAAATAACGTTTCACAAGAGCATCCAAAAAAAAGAGCGAAACTATGTTCCATTCTAACCTAATGTCTTAAAAGTAAACATCAATGAGCTACATCTTACTCTTGGTTAAATAAGTTAATACCTGTTTGGACGGGAGTTTCATTTTCAGTCTATATTTAACAAAGGTCTATCCTGGCTTATATGAATCCCTGGGAAACCGCCCCATTATGGCACAATTTAAAAAGTTGATCAATGACACATGTCGTCCTTTATTTGACCTCGTAAACTAATTAAAGCTGTCCACAATTATTTACTTTCCAATAACTTGTGAATAAACAATGAATAATAATCAGTTAAATAAGTAAATACCTGTTTGGACAGGAGTTTCATTCATTCAGCTTTTGAGTATTTACAGTATTTGTTGTAATGACAGCAGCGCACAAACTGACCTGGATTCAATGATAAAACAATATTGAATACCTGTGTCATCTTCTGTAACCGCACCTTTAAACAGATTATTAAAGCAATGTTAATAAATTTGTGATGGATGTACAATTACAAATATTGATTCAATAAGTGTTACTAACTGTACCTGATATGTTCACAGTGAATTCTGCTGATTTTGCTTCACGTGTGGTTTGTATAAAGAACTTAAATGTTGTCGTCATGACTTCATTTGCAGTGTATGGACATGTGATGCTGGTCAACTGTACACAGGAATAGCTTGTGAACTTCTCTCTACAGATTTCTGTGTCTTTGTCTTTTTAGTAAACTTGTACATCTTCATGCAGCATGCGTTGCACTTATCAGAGACTCTGCAGGTGAGATTGAATTCGTCCCCCACATGTACAGTCACATCTTCACAGGTGATATTCAGAGAATCTGTTAGAAAAAGTTTAAATATATTAAACTGTAAAGTAAACAGCAACTTAACAAAACCAGTGTCCCTTGTCCTCTAAAATGATTTGAAGTTAATTCTATTTAGGCTACTTATATTTGTCATCCATTATTGCATCATCTTATTTGCTCACACAAGTTTTGACCGAAACTAACTATCTCATGAAAGGTGCAGTCTACATGATCCATCTTCTGAATCTTAACTACAAGACACTCAACTAATTCAAATAAAGCCAAAATAGACTTGAAGATCAAACTTGAGTCCGTATGATCGCATACAACTTAACCTTTTAAAGGTTTAACCATAAATCTTGGGGTTTCTAAGATGGAATCGTTACCATAAGCTTTAAAGAAAACTGTGAATGTCCAAACCAGCAAGAACTGTAGAAAACCATTAACAGCACCCATGATCCAAGTCCTGTATAGTGAAGAATTGCATAACATTATTCAGATTTAAAGTGAAACTATGTCATTTAAAATTAATTAAATTGATTCATATACCTGCAACAAATGTAAAAAAACATGCATTTCATTTTTAATAACTGAGCCACACTAATGCACTCATACAAAAGAAAGAAACAGTTTTAATTTAAAACAAACAAAGATTTTACCTGTTGATGTCCGTCAGAAGACAAGCTCCTCTCAGTTCAGCAGAAAGTAAAGTTTGTTTCACAGCAGCAGCGTCTTCACACTTGTTAACCACAAATACAACTACAGGCTTGCTCTATTTTAAATGCATTCAGGATCAAAACGTGTCGACATTGTAGTTTATATAACTTTTAGTTGTGTTTCATGCACATTGTTTTCTCTATTTTGTTCTCTCTGTTGAAATGTTACGATTATAAAGATGCTTTAACACATATGTGCATGTTGTTTTATTTTAGTGTGAGGTTAAACTGTGAGGTTAATCATAGGAGTGGAGCATTTCCTGTATTGTGATACAGTTATAAATGATGATATGAAATAGTTTCATTGTGACTATTTACTTTTGCGTTTTCATCCTTAAAGCGCTCTGTAAGCAGACTTGATAAGGATTGTCAATCTGAATGATTACAAATGGAAGAAGATTGCTGGTTTACAGAAGAAAAAAATCAAATAAATGAAATGTGGTTTGGTTTTGCGGTGCATTCCATTTAAATGTAGCCATAGGCTTCTCTTGGCACTGGTCTGGGTCTGTTACGGTCACCCAGGGCCCTCAAAATAGCCCTTAGAATCATCCAAACTTTCTACCCCCTTACAGAGCCTTGGCAACCTACTTCTAACGCATTTCCCTCACTCGTTAAACAATTCTAATGTCCATGAAAATCCCCCAAACCTCCTTTCCCACTCACAAATAAGCTTGCAAGGTCCATAGCCTGCTATTTTCAAACTGTGCTACAAAAGGTTCTTCACAGTGATGCAATAAAATAATTGTTTTAGTTACCCAAAGAAGAACTATTTCTTATCTTTTTATAGTCTTAAGAACCTTTTTAACTACAAATAATCCCCTGTGAAACAGAATGGTTCTGTTTGTGTTCACATTTCTACAGCCAAAAATGTTTGAGCATCTTTCTTTTTAAGAGTGCATATAGTATATCATATCACTATAGTATATAGACCACATCGCAACATGTAAACACTTGTCCAGAAGCTCTTTACAAGTTTTATTGATTTTTTTCAATATGACATTTACAAACATTTCTTGGCATTTTCAAACGTTGCAGTGTTAGAAAACTGACCCGGAAGTCCTTCCAAACCACCGTTGGACCAGCATGTCATCCATTAAATAAGTGGTCTATAGCAAACCCAGAATCTGAAGAGCACTGATATTAAAATACAAGAACACACGTTGACTTGAACTTCTAACAAATGTTAACACAACCTAATTCACAGAACACAAAGTCACACAACAAAAAGGATAAAAAGTGACATACTTGCATAAACAAGAAATATTGTCATGTTTCCCTTCTTTGTTGCTAGTATTTAGATGTCCATGTGTTTCTTTTTATCCCTGACACATTCTTTGAATTTTCCTTTGTCTGTTGTTCAACGTGTTTTTTCCATTTCCCATGATACATCCCCCAAAGTTTATCACACAGAATCTTAATCAATCTGCCAGATTACACCAAAATAAACACATAATACAACAGTATTATGTGTTTATGTACAGACAAACAATTAAAAATCTAAAAAAAAGAAAGTTTTAATACACATTAATATCACAAATCATCCAATGTAGATGAAATGTGTGACAAATGAGATTAGTAAACAACCTTACTTGTCTGTTCATCTTAATATCATGTTTACACACCAAGGTTTAAATGTTTCCTTTACTGTACCATATGAATAAAAAATTAAAAAAATCAAAAATGAATCTTGAACATGTCTGACAATTATACAGTTATTTTAGTTACCCTGAAAAAAATATGCTGAATTATGAAAAAATAAATCAAATCTCTTAACCCACATGTAAATGAAAGTGAAGTTAAACAAGATCTCCATTGCAAGTAATGCATCTAAAACAGATAATTTCAGCATTCTGAAAGTATTTCAAACATGTAAACATAAAGCTAATCATTTCAATCTCCTTATTTTCTTGTTGTTGGGGTTTTCCAAAAGAATGCAACATGATCCGAAGATATCACAACAGATCATAAATAGCATTACATCACATTTATGAGGTTTCGTTTTCAGGTTTTCAGTCTATTAAGGTCGGAATCATCAGAACACGATTCTTATTCACCGTATTATGTTACAATTCAACAATACAACGCAACTACAGATTGTCAAAAGAGACCGATCTATAGAAAATATTATGTGTTTCTGATTCCTTTTATTGTATTAACTTAAAATAAACTCCAATGAACAACCATCAACAACACTATGTACACTGTATGGGCTATGAAAATCAGCATAAAGATATACATTAATATCACCACACGCCAAATGCAAGATAAATGATAAATTTGTTTAAAAAAATAAAAAGGTCATTACAGGTGCATTCAATTATGAAAAAAATATAAAAAGAAAATCAGGATAGAAATCTGGAGATAGCCAGATGAATCAGATCAATTTACTATTATAGAAATGGAAAATTGATTTCACGGAATTCTTGTGCTCTTGTAATCAGAGTCATCACAATATATTTTGTTTTGTTTTTAATGTTTGTTTTAAATTGATACAGATTACTGAATCAATGGTTTTTGTATCAGAATTTTAATCAGCTGATGTGAATTTTGATCATACCTAGTTTAGTTTTCATATTCATAATCATAAAGCCAGAACAATGCAGTGTAAACCCATTTACTGAGTTTTCTGCTGATGTAAAAAAGCCCTATTTGCTTCTTTTCAATCTATGTCTAAACCTCTGAATGCTAAAGCTATGAAAACCTTTTAAGATTCTTGGAAATATAATTTCAAAACTGTGACTTTATAACATAGTTTGGTTATGATTGTTATTAGTAATTGATAGTGATTTCATTCCACGCACCTGTCCCCTCTTTATTTGCTCCCCTATTTAATGCCCTTGTGTTTGCTGTCCTGTGCTCGTTCATGTGCTTGTTTGCTTTATGTCCTGTTTGCCTTGCTGTCTACCTATGGATTCAGTACCCTGCCTTGTCTTTTGGATTACCTTGTCATGTTTCATGCCGTGTTATTACTTAGTCTTGTCCCTGTCATTTAAGTGTAAACCTAGTTTTCTTATTTTGTCCCCCTCGTGGGAAGTGTTTCATTTTCTGTTTTGTTATTTTGTCCTGTCCTTGTTACCTGATGGTGGGTTCTTTTGTTTGGTCCTTTATTAAAATCTTGTTTGTTAACCCTTTACCGATGCCTGTACTTGGGTTCTTCCATAATCGTGACGCTTTCTTCCGTATATTCAGAATTTCAAACGGCATGCCATAAACTAGGCATAACCAACCTACAGTAGGTATAATAACTTCTGTTGGATTTCGTTAATGTTTTACAGCATTATCAAAGTGCAGTGTGACCAATAGCATCTGTCTGCAGACGATATGCACTGTCACGTATTTTTCCGGCCTAAAAATATAAACAAACATACATATATACATAAATGACTCATTCTACAATAAACAGGTGCTTGTTAATCAATGGTTTAATGATAAAGTTTTATAATGTAGACATACTATATATATATATATATATATATATATATATATATAAGAGCAGGACAGTCACGTCTGCTTTTGCGAAATTGTGGCTTCCGTATAGTTAGACAACCCTGTTCAATTTTGTACTCGACAAAAGACTCTTAGATGCATTTTGTCCACCACATTCTCAAAAAATGTACGCATGCCCTGCATAAAAGTAAAAACAAACATCATAGGCTCTACACTATCATGTTCTATGACATCTGTACTGAAGAACTCTTCCAAGGCCTCTGCAGCTTCATCATCATCCTCCATGCACATTATAAGTGGAAGCTGAACTGATCCAAGAAGATCCCCAGAGTTCTCCAAGCACCACTGACTGGCAGTTTGTAAGATCCGTTATGACACGCTCTTAAGAAACAACAATGCAGAAGATGATAAATAAAAATATGCTGAACAATAATGGCCACAACCTCTAACAAAACCTACTTTTCGAGGAGACTGAACCACCTGCTTCTCCGATGCAAACTCACAGATGAAAAGATTGGTTTCATCTACCCTAAAAAGCAAATATTAATTTTAGTTACCTTTAGGACTACGTTTTTAAGGTTACTGGTACTTTCCTGAGGAGTTACCTGAGAAGTTACCTGTCCGTCAAAAGGCTCTTCCTGTTAGTGAAAATACAGCACAAGTTTACCAAGTTAGTCATGACAACATGCCATTTTAACCTTATGATTAGTATATGCTTTTACCTGAGAGATTTTTTCCAACTTCCTTTTTTGCATCCTAACAGGCTGCTGAAGGCTTTGGACTTCTCTGTGTAGTGGGCAAACAATTTTCCATGACAGGAAAATTAATATTGAATGTTAGATAATTCCTTTCTCATAAAAGCTTTAAATATTCCATACCGGTCCAGTCCAAAGTTCTCCATTAACATGACGCACCACCATTTCCTCAATTCTGTCATGTCCTGTTGCTCAAAACATAAAAGTCAATGCCCTTTGTCTCAAAAAAGTCTCAAAGTTATTGAAAACTGAACTAAAACTTACAATTGTGTAGTCAAATGGGGCATCAAGCACAATGTACAATGCAGACTATAAATGAAAGAGACGTCAGTATTATGGCAAAACAATATAATATTAACTACAAACATAATGTACATCTTATCATCAACATAAACACACCACAGTCAGTGCCATATAAATGTACTTAGGACCCTTAAATATAATGAAAGGAGGGAATAAGCAAAATTTCATAGAAAGATAGATAACTTAAAGAGATGGATGGATGGGAATGATAAATGGATGATACGATACGATTTAGATAGATCGATAGATAGATAGATAGATAGATAGATAGATAGATAGATAGATAGATAGATAGATAGATAGATAGATAGATAGATAGATAGATAGATACATAGATAGATAGATAGATAGATAGATAGATAGATAGATAGATACATAGATAGATAGATAGATAGATAGATAGATAGATAGATAGATAGATAGATAGATAGATAGATAGATAGATAGATAGATAGATAGATAGATAGATTTGAATAGACAGACGGCTATATGGATGGATAGATAGCCAACCTGCAAATAAAGGCCTGTTTTTTCACTCCATTTTACGGGTGTTATCCTATGTGCAATGCCCCTGTCAAAAATGCAAAAAATAAATACGTAAATAATAATTGCTGTTCAGAAATATAAGGCTGTACAAGCTTATGTACTGTAGGCACAAGGTTATTGAATATATAAATAATCTGAATATTTACTCTCTCCGTATCTATCTCTAATGTATTTATCATATCATTATTTACATACAAACATATAAAAACATACATATACCCAAGTTTTGGCGTAAGAACAACCTTTCCGCAGACATCAATATCTACAACATGTGTCTTAAATGGGGGTCTGTTTACAGATACTCCGGACACTTATAATCTCTGAGAACAGAGTTTTTTTGTTTGAAATAAAACATAATTTATTATACAAAGAAACGTGAAGCATTTAAGAAAGAATACAAGGGAAGTTGTTCATTTTGTAAAAATAAGTCGTGAATAAATCGCATCGTGAGCTGAGTTAATCGTTACATACCTATATTTTATAGACTTCAACGTCATATTAAATAATGTTGAGTAACACATTGTCTAAAAAATAATTGTATAGTGCAGGTCACCAACAAACTGTCCTGTAAGTTTTCAGAACAACGCTACAAAATGAATTTAGATAACGTTAGTTCTTCACTAAATTACTGTATGAAGAACAGGTATCGTTCCCCAAGTAGGCTATCATGCGATATGATGCGATATATCTGTTATCATTGACTATAAATTCGTTTTCGAAAACATTATCTTATATATTAAAACAATACTTTTACATCTATCTAATACTGTATGAATGAAATCAATATACTTACAACATTCTATGATAATGTTAAAGAACGTTTTCGATTACATTTGTCAAATAATTCATAATAACACTTTTACTTCGACTTAATCTTGTTCAAATTGAATATAATTAAAACAATACTTTTACTTCGACTTAATATTGTATGAGAATAAATAAATTGAATATTGAATAAATATACTTACAATTGTCCTGTAGGTGCATTTATTTCACACACGTGACTGACAGTGCATGTGCTGGAGTGGGCTGCTGTGACAGTGCATCTGGCCACTGCCTTCTCAGTGTGACGCGAACATCCGGATTGCCAAATACTTTCATTTTTGCACAAACGACACCGTGACCATTTGATTTCAAAGTCCTTGAGTTTGTGTTCTTGTCACGCCAAACCACAACTGTCTACATAACTATCAAAAACATCTTTAAAGGAAGTCGAAGGACATTGAAAAAGACTAAACAGTAAGTTTTTAATAATTTTCCTGTAGGATTAATACATTTTCCTGTAGCTCAGTGGTAACAGCATGGTTGTGGGTTCGATCCCAGGGGATTGAACATCAGCTCTTGTCTTTTTAAAACAAGTGTTTTAACAACTGTAGATCACTCACTTTTAATTCCTATTTTTCAACAGATGTCAGGTTGGCAAAACATAGACCAGGAAGTAGGTGAAGATTGGTGGGAACGGGCATACAAGTTGTTTCTTGCGGGTGATCCAAAACAGACTATTTGCGGCCATTCTGAGTTATATATGAGAAATGATGATTGGAACGATTATGGATTTAACCGTAACACTCATGTTCCTGCAGCCGGGAAATTCCATGATGTTTATAAAAGAGCGATTTTGGTGGTTATTTCGAGAAAAAGAATGATGGAATGGGGAAACTGGAAGAGCATATCCTCACATGATCGACCAGAAGTACCGGATCTGCACGAAACTGACAAGAGACTCATAAACTGTCTCATTGATCTGATGTATAGAGAGGACGGCAGCCCTAGAGTAATTATTAAATAAGTTAAACAATACTGATCAGAAATGTGAGTCAGAACTTAATGTAATTTGCGTTAGTTGGCTTATTTGGGATAGTCTTATGACTTTTTTAATAAAGTTTTTATTTTCGAAAGATCAAGCGTCTTTGTTTTTGATCTGCAATTATATACAGCATCTGATGTATGTCCAGTATTGTGCATGTCTGATGTATATGTCTGCAACAAACATCCACTCAAAAAGGTGAAAACTGTTAAATAAAAGTAAAAAATAGTATGAATAAAACATTTATCCAGGTTTAAACCAGCCTTTATGACTAGTTTCATATTAGGAAGCAGTGTGCTCATGTGCATTAATTTCCATTACTGGTAGGCTCTTTCAGCCGAAACACATACCATTGCTTACCAATCTCATAGCACATCATAATGTGGGTCTGTCTTTAAAGATCTAATATAGTTTTTATTTCCGGTGTCTTTACCTGACTGTTGATCTCTACTGAACTTGCAACAACAATATTCAGAAAAACACTGATTCTAAATCACTGACTGAAGGCCCATTATTAAATTATTATCTGTTTCAATCCTAATAGATAGTATTGGATAGGTGTTTATAATAGCAGTGCATGTGGACATTAACATAGATAGCTCAGTATTTTTAAGTATACTAGGGTTGAGGTGTTTTGCAGGACATCAGAGTACGATCCAGTACCTTCCAGATAGAGCTCAAGCTGACAGAACCCTGTTCCTCACCTGACAGCGACCGCAGGTGTCAACAACTCAAGAGTCTGTGGAAAGAAGGAAATCAGTCAGCTGTAGTAAATACAATACACCTTTATTTATATAGCACGGTTTAAAACAACCGAAGTTGACCAAAGTGCTTTACAACATGCTATAAGACAATAAAAGACAAGTAATAAATAGGCACAAAAAAATCCACAAGACATAAACAAAGCATAGATATACCCAAGCTGCTTTTACGTGTGTGCATCAATTACCCCTTCTGAGGTTTGTTCAACATGTGCAGGTAGTAGACAGCAGTGAACACAGATGGTGTTTTATTGGTTCTCAGGTGCCAGATAACATCAAACAAATAAAATCCAATATAATTCACATCATATCCATTAAAGCTGTTACCATTTAGGCCAAATATTGTGTTTTGAGCAGGGTTCTAATGTTTTTTTCAGCAGGGAAATCTTGTTCTATAAATATTACTACTGTAATACGTTTGCTGGGTTTATACGGTAAATCAACCTTATGACAAATCTTTATTCATTTCATTACAAAATACAAACTCTGTCAAAAAAACAGCTTTAAGATACAGTTTTGGAAAGTAAAAAAAGACTGAAACCTCTGATGCAGTGGAACAGAAGTAGGTTTTCAATGTATTGCACCTCAAGTGCGCGATCTAGTGGTCATAGGTTTCAAACCAAAAATCAATTCTCCTTTAAATGGACATATTTGGGACATACCTGAAAGAGAAAACCCCAACAAACACGAAAGTTTATCTGAGCATGCACAAGGGCTTCAAAACAGACATTGACACAGCGTTTTTTTTTGTTGCAAAAGTTGTTGTATTATTGGATTTATGGGTAATTGTTCAATAAAGGAGATGGTGGTCTAGTGGGTTAAACCACTGAACTGGTAATCAAAAGGTTGCTGGTTCGATCCCAGCAGCCACCACCAGTGTGTCCTTGAGCAAGACACTTTACTCCATGTTGCTCCAGGGGGATTGTCCCTGTAATAAGTGCACTGTAAGTCGCTTTGGCGTTCTGGTTTCTTATGAGAAGCAATCCCAAAATGTAGATGACGCAACAGATTATGGCAGCAATGATGACAACAATCCATGTTTGGACAGGAGTTTCCTTTGTAGGATCATCCTTTGGTCCACCTGTTAACAGATTTAATTAACAAACTAAAATGAAATATTAAAGGGACATGATTTGCCATTACTGACAGCAGGACTCAGGCTGACATGATTCAGTGATCTGTAAGTATTGAATGAGTTAATACCTGTGTCATCAACAGATTCTGTAAACAGATAACAAAATGTGTTAATAGATTTGAAAACTTCATTAAAAACTGTGTTAGAAACATTGAAACCGTACCCGTTATGTTCACAGTGAATCCTGCTGTTTTGTTCCCACATCTGGTGTGTAAAATGAACTTGAATGTTGATGTCATGACTTCATTGGCAATGTAAGGACACGGCAAGCTGGTAAACTGTAGACATGGATCATTTCCAAAATCCTTTCTAAAGTCCTCTTTACAGATCGTTGTGTCTGGTGTGTTTATAATCTTGAACATCATCATGCAGCATGTTTTGTTGAGATAAGAGACGTCACAGTTAAGAGTCGACTCTTTTCCCACACGTCCGGTCACATTTCTGCAGGTTATATTGAAGCCATCTGCCAAAAGAACAGATTAGATTTAATGTTCGTTATAGCAACTAAACAATTGTAATCTTTATAAATGAGATTTATCTTATAATTGACAAATGCACTGAAATGAGGACGTCAATCAGGTGACATATCAACATCAACATCCAGCATCACTGTCATCTAATGTCATTTTAATAAAAGTTTTTCTTTCTTTGAAGTCTTTCTTTCTTTATGATCCATAACTGCATCATGTTAACTAAATTTCACACCGAATCACATTTAACGTGTTCGGACGAATCATTACTCACGTCTGAGTCTGTACAAACTCTTGAGAGTCTACAAGAAGCCAAGGGATTTTCCACTTATTATTTATTTACTTTATGAATGAAGCGTTTCACACACGACCAGCAAAATGACAGTTTTCATACACTTTATCTGTTAAGTATGAATTTAACGGCAGGGTTTCCATGAATACATAAACATCATTATATTACCATCAGCTCCACAGGCAGATGTGAAGGTCCAAACCAGCAGAACCAGAAGCACAACACAGCCAGCACACATGATCCTGATCCTGTGGTGAAACATCATTCTTACTGCAGTTGGAATCAATTCATATGAAATGTTAACTACACAGATACAGGGTTATACTGAACATATATACTGTATCCATTATGACTTACATCCTATGAAACTGATACAAAATATATTCAAGAACTTTGAGAAACAAAATAAAACTACTAGTCATTCATTCAGAAGATTTCATGTTAGTAAAAGTAAATTAAATGATTGTTCTGTAGTTTGGTTAAAGTATAGAGCAGTAAACACTTACTGTCTTCAGTCTGTTGAGATTCAAGATCACACTGAACTCTTTACAGGACACACGAGTATTTAACACAATGACTCATGTAGTTTTGGCTCTGATTCCAAACGTAGTACGTCAACACAGAGGGACCTTCCCGAAAAATCAAAATAGCCACTTCAGATATCACTTTCGTTAAACTTATCTTATCTGTACGCAAATCGGTTTGCTCAAGCATGAACACAAGCTGAGTTTTTCCAAAAGAACAGTGGATCGTGAATCCAATTAATTTCAAATTATATTCAGTCAATGTCCTGTATCAGCAGTTCTGCTGGGCTTAAACACTTTATGGTAACATTCATGAAGTTCATTTTGATAAAAAGCAAGTGCCATGTGATATCCAGTGTTTTGAAGCAGGACCAGCAGAGAACCGCTGACCACTTTAAACAATTGCGACCCTGGACTTTAAATCGCACGGGTATTGAACCAATAGCCAACAATACATTGTATGGGGGAAAATATGCGTTTTAATACCAAACATCATCAGGATATTAAGTAAAGATCACGTTACATGAAGATATTTAATAAGTTTCCTACCAGTAATATATCAAAACGTAATGTTTGTCAGTGGATGCAGCTAACTTTGTATATCGAACAAATATTGTCATATCCTAAAAAAATCTAAAACTTTTTCGTTCAGATGATTTATAAATCTCAATAAAAAAGACACTTATGGCTGTCTTTGTGGTCCAGGCAGGTGCGGGTGGCACTGGGGAGTCAGGACAGGGTGAGACATGACCCCCTATAGATTCTGATCCATCCTCCTCACTCTCCCGTTGAAAGGCGACAAACATCAGTAAATATGAGGATTCATTCAGGTTTCCTCTGTGTAGGTTCAGTGGCAGACAGGTCTGTAACGGACCTCACAATAAAGAGGAAAAACGTTTTTAAGACAATACCTATAATTTAAACATTATATAAGTTTTATGCATCGAGTTCAATCACCCACGGTTCTGGTATGACTTCACCAGGGCCAATGACAAATGCAGATCACAACACTACCCTATAGTGGTCACTCAGAGCACAGCATCCCCCCCCCCCACACACTCCCCATAGGAGTTAAACACACAATATTCACTTCACTCAGCGAGTTCAATTGCCTTGTACGCTTAGTACAGGACCATTGTAACCGTTGCATATAAACTCTAAAAACAAACAATCATTCACACACATCATACAAATAATGTTTAAAATACGGCACTTCCCCGATCTCCTCCAACGAACGAGACCCTATCCTGGATTCTGGGAGGATGTACATCCCGGTTGTCCTTTCACTAAATAGCTATATTCGTTGCCGGACAGACCCTATTGGCCTCGAGCAACACACAGCCGGTCTTTTTCCATCTTTTCTCTCACATCAGGTCTCTTAAATGTCCTCACCCCCAGGTGAAATTAATCACCCTCACTAGATTCTCAAGAGCTGGTGGACCAAGCCAACCACCACCACCCCTAGTACACCCAGGACCCCAAGCTCATACACTGCTTCAGAATCGGGTCTGGGCTGACGCACATTATCTCCCGGTCGCCATGACTTTGTACCCACGTTCTCATTCACGTTATTCTGTTGATGAAAACTAAATGAGTGAGATAAAAACAGCTTGGTCCCCCTAGTTAAAAAATCACATCTGCGCCCCTGGGTACAGGCTCATAATTTTAAACATTACAGTAAAAATTACACATGTTTGTACAGATGTTGAAAACTTGAAGACCTTCATGAGAAACAGTAAGGTTTTATAAACTAACGATGTATTATACAATAGACTTTTTGATCGGTATACAAATCTCTATTCATTATATAAGATGAAATTCCTATCAATTAATATACTGTTACCAACAATGCCATGTACCGTATATGTTATCAAATAAATTCAAGACCCAGTTTGATGGGAAACACACATTCACAAACATGAAATGTAGAGAAAGAAATATCTTATAAATGTTGCTTCAGTTTCCTCGTCTGTGCGTCTTAACATCATGTCTATACAGGACAAAAACTGAAGTTAAAAACTTCTATTACTGTTCCAGGAGAACTAAAAGCAAAATTTTATGTATATATAAATATACTGTATGTGCAATGATCAATATTAAAGTAAATATACAATGACGATAACATTCACAGAAATGCAATGGATATTTTAGAGGTTTTAAGGACTCATGATCCAACATGAGCATCATATGAAATGCATGAATCCACTTCTCTCTTGTTGCGTTACACAGTTTGTGTATTTGAACATTCAGTCATGTTGTTGTCACTCAAACCCTTATTAAAATCTCTCTGAAATCCACAAGTGTTGAAAGTGAAGTTATACTTCTTGAGAATGATTCCTATTACGATCAAGCAGACTATGACAGGAACGATGAATGTTGCTGAAAAACATGTGACATGTTTGTGATATTTATGATGCTGTTTATTATGATTTGGTTAGAAGAGCTTAACTGTAAAGATTCAAATGTCCAATAATCAGAATGAATGTGCTTCATTAACTTTGATTGTAATGTAATTATTCATATAATTTTTTTTTTAATTAAACATTATACAGCTTATTACTTCAATGAATACCTCTATGGACAGCAGTCTCTGTGTGACGTTTCAGTGCAGAACCTGTCAAGATTTTAAAACCATTATTTAAATTTATTTGTCCCAGTATGATTTAAGTAGAGCCTCATGTGTGCTTTAAAGTCACCATCGAATCAAAACCAAAAAAAA
Source organism: Triplophysa dalaica (assembly GCF_015846415.1). Taxonomy (NCBI): domain Eukaryota; kingdom Metazoa; phylum Chordata; class Actinopteri; order Cypriniformes; family Nemacheilidae; genus Triplophysa; species Triplophysa dalaica. Next base: position 20,986,853 of record NC_079558.1, read on the forward strand.
GTGTTTTACACAGTGTTGCAGTAATTATTATAAATGAACATTTTAAATTTGTTTGCGATCTTTAATCAAAAACGTTAAGCCCCTCTCCCCCTCTCAACAACAACTCTTCACCACATGACGTCAGCGACAAAAAAGAGGTAACACTATGCTCACTGTCCATTGGCCAAGCGTTTGCAGACCTCCCCTCCAGGCCAACTTACAACAAACCAATCAAAGAGGGAAAGGCAAAATAAGCCCCGCCCTACTATTTTCCAAATTTCAGAAGCGTTTCACTCGGATATACGTCACGATATGCAAACGAAGTCAATCGGAACTTCCGTTTCGTGGTGACTTAAAGGGAAAAGGGAAGTATTTCAAAATAAAAGTATTCTCAATCATTTAAAAGCAGGGCAAAATACAAACCGTCTCTTAACTTGTGGACGCCCAAGTTCACTGTGAGTCAAATCAAACTTCAAACTTAAAAAATAAATTGTATTTATTGTTTATTAAACGTTCGGGGAATAAACAAAGGAATATTGAGATTATAACCCGATTGAGGATCATTTTGTGGGGCAGTTTGACCTTTATGGGCTTCTGTACACAGATTAAACTGTTCATTGATTCTAGATAGATGTGCAATTGCAACGATTTATTAAGTAATAAAACATGTACATGCTGTTGTACCTGTTATGTTAACAGTGAATTCTGTTTTGTGTCCAGGTGTGGTTTGTATAAAGACCTTGAATATTGTCACGACTTCATTGGCAGTGTAAGCACATGATATGCTGGTCAACTGTCTCTAACTCCTCTCTACAGATTTCTGTGTCTTCGTCCTTCATAAACTACGTCCAGTCACATCTTCACAGGTCATGTTTAGGGAATCTGCAAAACATAGAAGACAATTTTATATTTAATTTTATATATTACTAGTCTACAGGTATATACAGTATATCATTTTCAGGAATGAAGTCAAAAGAAATGTTTTAATACAAAACCTAACAAACATTTTGACTGACTCCAGACCAGCTGTTGCTGTCAACCAGTAGTAAAGTACAGTAGCTCCTCCTTCTCTCTTTTTATAGACCCCAGGCTTGTCTACATGATTCATCTAAATCTGTATCGAATCGCACATTGACTTCATTCACACATTCAGTCTTAACACACATGAGGATGACTTCAGACCGGATATCTATGAGGTCATGAGACTTAAGAGGAAGGAAAGCTGTCAGGTCAAAGTACTTCCACTCTTTGTTCGTGAACAGAAGGGATTTTTGGAGCACATTCACAGAGCAGAAGATGTTAATAAATCTGAGAAGTACCATTAGCAGCTGTGAAGGCTCAAAGCAGCAGGAGCACTAGAACACTATCAGCACACATGATCCAACTCCTGCAGAAAGATGGATGAACATGAATTAATGTCAAACTTGAGTTGCTTAACTCAACTTCAGTTCAGTTTATTTATTTTTTGTCCCCTCAGGGAACGGAAGTTTTCAGCGAGCTCACACACACATACAGAATCAGAGTTGGCATACAAAATATCAATACATGCACACACGATTTGTAGATTTGTCCAGACCAGCTGGCTGAAAAATAAGTGCAATTTAAAAATGTATTTGCTTGGGGAATGAAAGAAAATTTGGACCTGTTTTTCATACACCGTGGGACACAATACCATCAGCCGGATGGCAGCAATTCAAAAGCACGGTATATAGGATGTCTTTTGTCCTTAAAAATATTTGTAGCTTTATTTAACACTCAATCTGTACTCGGTAATGAAATCCCCAGCAATCTACTTGTCAAAGTCACATTCTGACATAGAAATTTCTTCTGTAACTCAGAAGCATTGCCACACCAGCAAATTAAACCAAATGTCATAACACTCTGAATAAAAGCACCATAAAAAATCAATAACATTTGATGGCGGACATTGAACAGGATTCATTTCTTAAAGTAATACTAAAGACTAAAGCAGTATTGTCTGCAAATTTAATAATTTGTTTGTTTTTTTAAAGAACTTGAACAAGAATTTGTGAATAAGATAAAGATTAAAAGAGATAACACACGGGGTGATCCAATCAAAGTAATCATTTGATCAGAAACAGATCCTCAAACTTAACCTGCTGGGTTCTGGAACTCAGAGAGTAAGTCACTCTTGTAAACAACTTACTAGTGAAAAAAGTAAGAGTGAAAATTCTCTTTTCCAAAATACCAGCTAATATATTCAAGATGTAATTAAAGGCAGATGACAAGTCCAAAAATAGATTTTATCATGAGACTTTGGTTTCTCTAAATGTCAATGCAGCGAATGCAGAACAGATTGAATCCCCCAGTACACATACTGCAGATGTTTGTCTATGAACATCTGTCTTTGAATTGGCCTCTGTATAACTGTCACCAGGGGCGTAGCAAGCTTTTCAAAAGTGCGGGGGATGGATGTGTTTTGTTTGTAAACAATGAAAACCTTGAACGTAATGACAGAAAGGTACAAAAGGTATAACATACAAGATATAAAAAGCTTCCCATTTAAATGTGTGATACTAGTAAAGTATAAAAACACATTCGGAACACACAGAAAATAAGTCAAAACTCTGTTGTGAAAATACACAACCTTGCTAATGAATCAGAAAAACTTTAATAATCACAGGGGGGAAGACAGTGGAAAGCTTGATAGTGACATTGGTCTGACAGGACTGTGACCGCTAAAGTTTGCTTACTTGCACCTTAAAAAGGGGAGATATAAAAAAACGCCCACGCAAAGCTTTTTCTCTGGTGGTATAAATAATGTAACAATTTTCTGTTTTTAAACATTAAAATAATATACACTTTTCGTTCATAGTTCTTCAACAGGTACAATCAAACATAATAGGTAAGTATCCACAAAAGTATTCAGCTAAACAAAAAAAGCAATGTTCAAAATATCAAAATCAATAAACCCATAAATACAGTGCTTAACAAGGACAATTTGTCCCTCCTCCTCGTCAATTCCCTGCCTTCTTCATCACAGTTACTTTATACATTGCATGCCACATAAATAACCCAATTTAGCTATTTCTGAACAATATCCCAATTTCCAATTAGCATTAGTCTAAAAACTAAATATAATTCAGAAAACACTCGACATATCAACAAAACATAAACAGAACATCTCCCCAAACACATATCAAGGTTATTTAAAAACTTTGAAAGCATAAACACTCATTCAAAGTCGCTGGAAAAGAAAGACGTAAATAACCATTACCGTTCCCGCCTCTTCAGCACGAGCTAACCGATAAATCTAACACACCAAGAGAGGCGGGACTTAAGGCAGAACAGCCAATCATCATCCGGTCACACTCAAAGCCGGTGTTCTGATTGAGTGGGAGGGGAGAGGAGAGGAAGCAGCCGCATCGAGCGCAGACACAGAGCGGACAGAGAAACGCTGGAGTGACTGCTGTAAGGCGTTTTGTAAAAACTGCTGAAAAACTGCAAAAAAAGTGCGGGTGTTTAACCCTTTCACCGGGAAAAGTGTGGGTGTTAAAACACCCACATCCCCCACGGTTGCGACGCCCCTGACTGTCACGCACTGATGCTGGCACCTCTGTTCGCCACCTGAGAGCGCCATTCCACTCTGTGAATAAAAGAATATTTCATTTACAGTATTTCTGGATTGCTAACACAAAGTTAATCAAACAATTCACCATTTTCTGACAACTATAAACACATTCTCAGAACAATACACCAACTTGTACAAACCCCACACACAAACCTCCTCAATTTACAAAGGTTTAACCATGTTCTCATTCAGAAAACACAACACACTGAAGTGTCAAGATGTAAACTCAAATAGCACACATTTATCCATCAGTAAACATTCAGTGGTAAAACTGATGACAAACCAATCAGAATCTCAGGATAATATCAATAGGAGCAGAGGAAGTTGTGCATTCTAGAATTATATACTAGGCTTTTATACTACTTACTGTAAACATACAGTATTATCACACTACACACTTTTTATGAGAAATTTCTCCATTCTGTATCCAGTAAACTGTAGCACGTAGCACACACAAATTTGTGATTGTGAAGCTTACAAATGTGCATTTGTAGCTTTTTTTACCTATTGCCTATTTTTGCAGAAAATTGTATACTTTTACCATAATTCATTTTTTATTTTTTACATTGACAAATGCCTTAACTGTATTGTTTCCTTAATCTTCTCTTTAAGTGGCTTTGGATGAAAGCATCTGCTAAATTCCTGAATGTAAATGTTATTTGTGCAGTTGTGTACTGTATTGTGTTGCATGACCAGTTTTTTTCTTAAAGCTCATTCTTGCATTCTTGCAGCCCAAGACCATTGGCTTTGTTACATCTGGGTACAGTGGGGCAAAAAAGTATTTAGTCAGCCACCAATTGTGCAAGTTCTCCCACTTAAAAAGATGAGAAAGGCCAGAAATCCAGAAAATCACATTGTAGGATTTTTTATGAATTAATTGGTTTAATCTTCGGTAAAATATGTATTTGGTCACCTACAATCAAGCAAGATTTCTGGCTCTCAAAGACCTGTATCTTCTTCTTTAAGAGGCTCCTCTGTCTTCCACTCGTTACCTGTATCAATGACCTCAGATCTCACCCTGTGGGGTCAAAATGATCACAAGAACTATGAACAAAAATCCCAAAACCACACGGGGGGAGCTAGTGAATGACCTGCAGAGAGCTGCGACCAAAGTAAAATAGGCTACTGACAGTTTTGTGTCCGTGAGATCCATGAACCCGAACGGCGTGAGACTCTGTGCGACTGAAGGTCCCAATCGAAACAATAACTCTAAATAATAAATATTAAAGTATGAAGATTTACGGATAAATTAACTATGATCAACAGATACATTTGAATTGACAAATAAGTTATTTTATATTATATTGAAATTGGACTCCGATCGGTCTTAACCACAGAGTCATATGAATTGAACTAAATTGTAACAGTTCTTAAATAACTTCATGTAGAAATCGCTGAGGAGAAGCAGAACACGAGATCCCTTCAACCTCGACATTGGATTCTGTCGTTGGGCTAGCGGTTGATCTTTTACACAGGAGTTCGGGGTTGCCACTGGAGTCCTCTTCCAAAATGACATCATGAAGCTGCTTGATGTTAGAGACCTTGCGCTCCTCCACCTTCTGGTTGAGGATTGGACAGGCTTGGCCAGTCCATCACCTTCTTTTGGGGTTGTTATCATGTTGGAATACTGCCCTGCGGCCAGTCTCTGAAAGGGGATCATGATCTACTTCAGTATTTCGCAGTACGTGTTGGTATTCAGGCTGTGCAAAATTTATAAAATTGATGATGCATGTATTTTAAATATGTATTTTAAATGCAAAATTGTATTTTGTAAATTGTATTTGATTGAGTTGATGAAGATTTTTTATCAAAATAATTCAGTGTTTGTATTTTTGTAGTTTAAAAATACTTTGTAAGAAGTCTACATGATGTCATCATAAAATTGTACACGGTGCCTTAGTCAAAATCTCAAGACAGGTCTCTGATCGTGTACGCAAGTTTTTCAACCGAATTGTGCTGGAGCAAAGAATTGTTCATTATGATATAGACATTAGAAATTTAAACATTTTAACACGTGCTGAAATTGATTTTTATTTGCTTTAGTCGAGTAGTTTTGCTTTAAATACAATTGTGAAGCAAATTTTGCAAGACATTTATTTTGTTATGTGGTGATTCATTATTTTCTATTCCATTAAGGACCTCTATTTTGGTGTTTTTATTTTGTTTTCTCTGCGAGGGAAAAGTTGTTCTGTTTTGTTGTTTTTGGGACAGAGACAAGAGCGAGGGAGCAGCGCGGGGAATAGTTTCTCAAGATTATTGGAAAGCCAAAGTTGTTATTGTGTACGGGAATTCTCGCTCATCTACATTCCCATGCCTTACACAATGTTATTTTTCTTATAAATCTTCCCTTGCATGTGAAATCAAACATACCATTGAGAACAAAAGAAAAGAAAAAATATAACAAAGTAAACAGAAATGCATACAGTCCTAATCTACACAATGCTCAGCATTTGGCCACATGTTCTCGTCAACATCAAACCATATAGTGTCTCTTGTTATGCACCTTGGAACGCTTAGAATGCCTTATCTTCCCCTGGCAGTCTTCAGCTGAGATGTCTCTGCAGCCAGCCTCCATTGCATCCAGGAGGGACATTTGATCATGTGGTCGATGATCATAGACTTTCCACCTCCATGCAGAAAATAATTCTTCAATGAGATTGAGGAAAGGGGAGTATGGAGGAAGAAAAAGGGAAATCATTCTCGGATGGGGTGCAAACCAATTTATGATTGCATGTAATAACAAATGTCCTCATGTTTTGTCCCACTGGTTCTCTTTCTGCTTCTGGCGCCAGTTGGTGGAGGTCATCTATAAACAAAAGAAGGCACTCTGTGTTCCATTCTGGCTTTTCTGCAGGACCAAACCAGCATTTGACATTGTAGCACACAGTGTGATGTTTGGTCCTCTCTGACCTGGCACAACAGTCGTGGCCTTTTTCCCAATTATGTTTCTTCCTCGTCTACAAGTTTTTGCCAGATTAAATTCTGCCTCATCTACATAAACATACTCATGTATCATCTGATTAGCCTCCAACATCAAAACTCTCTGAAAGAAATGAACAAATAGACAATAGTAAAAAAACTTAAAAAGTCACTCAGATATATTGTATGGACACCTGGACATATTGCTGTCGAATTTCCTTGACCCGTTCACAGTTTCTTTCAAAGGGAACTGTGTACAGCTGTTTCATTTGAATTCTTTGTTCGTTCAGAGTTTGAGCGATGGTAGCGAGGCTGATGCTTTCCAAATTCTGGAATATTACATTGTCCTGTACAAATCTGTCCGAAATTTCTCGGAGTTTTATTTCATTGTCAGAAAAGACCCATCTTGCAATGACATGCTCTTGGTCTTCAGTAAGTAGCTAATTTCTTCACCCAGAATAAGGAAGTTGTGTGTCCTTTAAAGGATTTCCTGTAGCTCAGCAGTGAGAGCATTGCGGTTGTAGGTTAGATCCCAGGGGATTGCACATACCTAAGTATAAATGTATAGGATAATGCAATGTAAGTCACTTTGGATAAAAGCGTCTGCGTAATGCATAAATGTTAATGTAAAAAAACAAAAAATGTCACAGATTTGCATCTGTAGCTGCTTTTTGCCAGCCATTATTGTGGTAAGTTTATAACTACAGTTATGGCCTTCATGAAATGCATTACTTGCCTGTTGGTTTCTTGAAAAATTTGGATAATTGAAGCCACATTTGACCGTCTGACATTAGGTTGGACCCTTTCACCTGCCTTTCTCAGTGATAGACCATGGTTTACTACATGGTCTATTATGGTGACTCTTATTTCATCTGTGACAACAGCTCTTACTCTGCTCTTTGAACTGCACCACGTATTCTTGCTCCTCTCCCCCTCTCCTCTCATTATCTCCTGTCCTGGACCAACTTCTCCTCTCCTTCTTCCAAACGTTTTCTCTGTGTTGTACTGAATCCAGTGAGTGCTTTTTACTTGAATGTGCATTGTCACGTAATAAAAATACTTGAAACTAATTAAGATTGGAATCAGCTGTTTCTCAATTAGCAATTGTAAAAACTGTAAAGCAAAACTACTCTACTAAAGGAAATAAAAATAAATAAATTTAATTTAATTTAATAGGTAATTAAGAAATGGTGGAAACGTCTGTATCTTTCATTTCCATAGCAGCATATATTATAATGTATTTGTAGTGGAAGTATGCGGGGCGGGACCGTGGTTCGAGATCGGTGAGTAATTGTTAATGAGCGCCAGCTGTGCGCACACCGGTCTCGTGTCACGGAGGAGATCGGGAGCATCAAGAGAACGAGCGACCGGACCGTCGATGAGAGAGGCCCGGGCCCGAACATGTTTTCCTTCCTTTCATTGAACCTTTCTACAGTATTCTCTTGAAAAGTCTTTATTGTTATGTGTTTTTAATATAAACTCCTTTATGGAATTGATAAGGAATTGATTGGTCAATTTGAATTTAATGGAATCTTTAAAATAGTTTTGCTTCAACTCTAAGACACAGATACATACGACCCAACGTGAAAGAGCATAGTAAAGCTGCTCACAGCAGCACATGTGTATCCTTAACCTGTTTCTTGTAACACTGACTTTTCATAATCTAATTTATACATTTAACAAATTTCTTTGTGCCCAAGATGAATGGCACTCCATAGATGTCATTAATGCTGCGCTTATTAGAGATATGCTCCACGGATCATCAGTACTGTTGCGTGTTCTTGTTATGCTGTATTGCTAGGGATCATCCTTGTATGATCTATTGCAATGAATTTGCATTGTTTTTACATGTTTTCGTTACGCGTATAGGGGGAACGGATGGACTTGTTGTCACTTTACCATGTGAACACCACATGAGCACGCCAGAGCGTTCCTTTCCTGGGTGGCAAAACACTCAGCAAAATGACTGCTGACAATCTCAGTGAACACAATTCCACTCAACATTTCAGTGTCCAGGAACATCTGATGTATGTCATAGAGAAGTCGTAAGGATCACCTTTGAGTCCAGCTGGCTTTAATTTCAGCAAATAATTGCGTGTTTTTGTCCCGATGTCTTTGTTTCGCCTATTCTCCTCAGCCAATTTACTGGGTGGCAAGTGTGTAAGGGTGTGTCCCGACATGCTCATGTGGGAAAGCGATGTCAATACATGCCCTCTTTTGTTCTCAATAGTATGTTTGATTATACACGCAAGGGTTTTGTGTAAAGCATGGGAATGTAGATGGCAGAGAATTCCAGTACACAATAAAACCTTTGGCATTGTCCAATAATCTTGAGAAACTGGTAGAGCTCCCTCGCCCTTGTCTCCGTCCCAAAAACAAGAAAAGAGAACACATAACTTTTCCTCGCAGAGAGAGCAAAATAAAAACACCAAAATAAGTTCCTTAGTGGCATAATTTTTTTTACAAAATGCTTTTGAAAAATAACCCTCTCTTTCTCTTAACAGGTATTGTTCTAGCTTTTATCGCAACCAGATGCTTTGCAATGGGACCTTTTGTATTATTACGCTTGTATGACATATCGCTTATTGCTCCCTAAACTCTTTGTTAGTCGCTTTAGATAAAGCGTCTGCTAAATGACTAAATGTAAATATAAATTAGAAGTCATTTGCAAACTTACAAACATTAATCTGTTTGTAACTTTAAAACTAACCTTCATCTGGGAGATCACAGCCAGGCATATGTGAATATTTGATCTGTTGGTTTGAATATGTCAAATTTAGTGCATGACTTGGGCAGTGAAAAGCTGTTGCTATCAAAAAGTGTTTACTTAATCCACCGAATCAGTGTAATGGCGAAGGGATAGATCAAATAGGCCAATTGATGGAGGGTTGAGAAGATATGTCATGCTCCCTTGTAAAAGAATTTTGTAGTATATTTAAAATTCAAAAATATAGTAGTTTATTTTGATGTATGATGTGGCCGCTGTATTTTGTACTTTATTTTGATACACTTAAAAGTAAGGTATTTGGTATTTTATGTTAAAATACATTTTGAAATATCTTTGCCCAGCCCTGCTTAATATAACTAGGTATAACAAACCTTGTTACAATACCTTGTATTTAATTACGTCACTATTTTACAGTAAATCCGCTTTAAGGATTGCAGTGATGCACGTACATCAGGATTGGGCAAATACGTACATTTTTGAATGAAGGATTTGTTCAACCGGATCAAGGCCTACCAGATCTCGACGAAAAGGACAAGAGCCTCATAAACTGTGTTATTGATCTGATTTATAAAGAGGACGGCAGCCCGAGATCATTTATTATTTAAGTTGAACAATACTGATCAGAAATGTGAGAACTTAATATATTTTGCATTTGTTGGCTTATTTGGGGCAGTCTTGGTGTTCATGTTTAATAAATGAAATTGATGATGTTTTATTTCTATAGATTAAGCTTTTTTGTTTCTGATCTGCAATTATATACAGCATCTGATGTATGTCCAGTATCGTCCATGTCTGATGAATATGTCTACAACAAATATCCACTCAGTAAGGTGAATTTATTTCATTAGGAAGACGAATACTGTTATAGAAAAGTTAAAAAGGGTATGAATAAAACGTTTCTCCAACTTTAACCAGTCTTTATGTGTGGTTTCATATGAGGAAGAAGCATGCTCCTGAGCATTAATGCTTCAGTTACAGGTACAATCCTAAACCTGACATGCTGTGGAGTATCATTAGAAGTTATCATTATCATCAAATTAACACCTGCGGCTCCTTATGAATGATGCAATGAGGTCTTATGAAATGAAACTACAGTCTTAGGTCATTAGCTCGCTGACGTGCGCTACATGTGCTCAGCACAGAACAGTTGGACCATGATGAGGTAAAAATCTGGCAAATAATGGAGCATGTTCAAAACTGGCAAAGTCCTGTGATTTCAGTATTAGGCTTCATTACATCAATTCCGCTTTAAAATGTTTTCAAATCCTTGGCTCACCGCTGGGGATGACCTTTCCACGAATCCTGCAAATGTACTGAAAAAGCCCCCTGCGAACCAGTGTTTATGCTTTTTACCTGTTCTCTGATCACTCATTTCACTGAGCCAAACGTCCAAAACAAAAAAGGCTTGAAAAGATCTAAAAGAACACATAATATTCAGGTAGTTCATATTTAAGGGCGTTGGATGATTCATCAAATTCCATGTCACGTATCATACCTTCAATAAAACATTGCCAATGTATTTGTGAAAGCTGTTTTTAATGCATATTTTGTCTGTGTGATATGGTGCAATTAAACTGATTGTTCAGCAGGTGTCACCAGACTGTGGTGATTCAAACGCTTTGAAACAGTGAATAATTTTCCAAAGCAATTAGTTTGAGGCTAATTGAGCTAATTTGAGCAAAAAGGCTAAAAACTTGTAATTACATTTTTTATTTGAATTTGACGAAAACATGCAACGGATCCTGTGAACACACCGCTATACCAACATACGAAAAATACTTTTTTAAGAGCGTGCAGAGAGCGATACAATTGTGTCACTTCGTGCTTTATGTGAGTGGATGGAACTAGGGTTGGGATTTTCAGCACAGCATCATGGGAAATGTAGTTTTTCATTTTTTTTCAAAATAAGCAAAAATAATGTGAGCTGATGGCTTCAGCAGAAGCAAATACCATAGATTACCAGCCTCATTGCACACTCAATTCAATTCAAGTTTATTTATATAGCGTTTTTCACAATGTGCATTGTTCCAAAGCAGCTTTACGGGGCAAACAGGAAAAACAGAAAAGGTAAAACACAGCACAGTGCATGGTGTTTATGCAAAAAGCAATATCATTCTAATAAATAATATCTAATTAATAAATGAATGCAGTCTCCCGGTGAGCAGGCCAACACTGCACTGCTGTGGCGAGGAACCCAAACTCCCATGATTGATTAATGGAGAAAAAAAAACTCTGGAGAAACCAGGCTCAGCCGGGAGGGCCAGATCCCCTCTGACGTGTCATAGCTGCACTCAGTGTACTGTAGGTCTGTGTTTAAAGGTCTAAAAATATTATTTAAAACCTTGCAACTGCACTAAACAGAAGAATACTGACCCTACATCACTGACCGGAGACCCATTTTTAAACTAATATTTGTTTTAGTCCTGAAAGAGATTATTGGATAGGTGTTTATAACAAATGGATTCAGTGATCTGTGAGTATTGAATAAGTTAATACCTGTGTCATCAACAGATTCTGTAAACAGATAAAAAATGTGTAAATAGATTTGAAAACTTCATAAAAAACTGTGTTAGAAACATTGAAACCGTACCCGTTATGTTCACAGTGAATCCTGCTGTTTTGTTCACACATCTGGTGTGTAAAATGAACTTGAATGTTGATGTCATGACTTCATTGGCAATGTAAGGACACGGGAAGCTGGTAAACTGTAGACAGGGATCCTTTCTAAAGTCCTCTCTACAGATTGTTGTGTCTGTTGTGTTCATAGTCTTGAACATCATCATGCAGCATGTTTTGTCAGGATAAGAGACTTCACAGTTAAGAGTCGACTCTTTTCCCACACGTCCAGTCACATTTCTGCAGGTTAAACTGAAGCCATCTGCCAAAAGAACAGATAACATTTAATGTTCGGTATAGCAACTAAATAATTGTAATCTTTATAAATGAAACAAATGTAACCCATGAAGATTTATTGTATTATTGACAAATGCATTGAAATGAGGACATCATTCAGGGGACATATCAGCATCAACATCAGCATCCAGCATCAGCATCAAGGATCAACATCACTGTTCACTTATGTCGTTTTAAAAGAAGTCTTTCTTTCCTTGGTGTCTTTCTTTCTTTCTTTATGATCCATCAGTTCTCACACACTTTATCTGTTAAGTATGAATTAAAGAAAATACGCACGGGTATATTTGAAGCAATAGCCAACAATACATTGTATGGGTGAAAAATATATAACGTAATAAATTTACTACCAGTAATATATCAAAACGTAGTTTTTGTGAGTGGATGCAGCTAACTTTATATATCGGACAAATATTGTCATATCCTAAAAAACATAAATATTTTTCGTTCAGATGATTAATAAATCTCAATAAAGCAAAGACCCTTATGGGAGTCTTTGTGGTCCAGGCAGTAGCGGGTGGCACTGGGGAGTCAGGACGGGTGAGACATGACCCCCTAAGATTCCGATCCGCCCCCCTCACTCTCCCTTTGAAAGGCGACATACATCAGTAAATATGAGGATTAATTCAGGTTTCCTCTCTGTAGGTTCATTAGGCCAAGTAGTGGCGGACAGGTCTGTAACGGACCTCACAATAAAGAGGAAAAACATTTAAAGAGAATACATCGAGTACACAGTAAACCAGATTCTTTTGGAAAAATATATTATTTTTATTGAAACATTATATAAGTTTTATGCATCAAGTTCAGTCACCCACGGTTTGGTATTACTTCACCAGGGCCAATGACAAATGCTGATATGATTCACAGCACAACACCATCCTCTAGTGGTCACTAAGAGCACTGCACCCCCCCACACACACACTTCCCCATAAGAGTTAAACACACGATTTTCACTTCACACAGTGATATAAGTTGCCTAACATACCCCCTAGGACCATTGTTACCGTTGCATATAACCTCTAAAAACAAACAATCATTCATACACGTCATACAAATAATGTTTAAAATAGGGCACTTCCCCGTTCTCCTCCAACGGAAAAGACCCTATCCCGGGGTCTGGGAGGGAGTACAACCCCGATGTCCTTTCACTATCTAGCTATACAGGACAAAAACTGAAGTTAAGAACTTCTATTACTGTTCTGTATACTGTATACAATCACGATAACATTCACAGAAATGTATATTTTAGAGGTTTTAAGGACTCGTGATCCTACATGAGCTTCATATGAAATGCATGAATACACATCACTCTTGTTGCGTTACACAGTTTGTGTATTTGAACATTAAGTCATGTTGTTGTCACTCACACCCTTATTAAAATCTCTCTGCAATCCACAAGTGTTGAAGGTGAAGTTATACTTCTTCTTGAGAATGATTCCTATTACGATCAAGCATACTACGACAGCAACGATGACAGCGATGAATGTTGCTGAAAAACATGTGTATGTATGTATTCAACATCTCCAGATGGAAAAGGGCTGAGTGGACTGCTATGATGATTGCATCCTCCGTAGATCGACTTTCCATATGAGCAAACGGCTTGCTGTCTAATTCTGGAGATACAATGTTCAAATGTGTCTCAGAATAAGCCTCTCGAAGCATTTCATAATGACACGGGTCAAAGCCATGGGGCAATAGTCATGAAGGCATGTAACAGCTGACTTTTTGGCACAGGTACAACAATTTTGTATTTATAGCAAACGGGGACAACGCTGAGCTGCAGTGAAAGGTTAAAGATGTCCTGAAACACTCCTGTAAGTTGGTCAGCACATCAATTCAATGTCCGACCTGACACTCGGTCCAGCCCCACGGCTTTGGTGACATTGATAGCCTCAGTGCAGACTTCACCTGATCAAACTGAAGTACAAGAGTCTGCTGCCGCTGTTCTTCAAACTGGGGCAGCTGGGCCATCACTTCACCACCTTAACCACCTTTAAAAACGGGCAAAAAACTGATTCAGGGTGTCAGGGAGTGCCTGATCCTGCCTCCCTTGGCATGTAGAACGGCGTGCATTTCACGGCCAGATATTCCAAATCTGGTGAGCTGTACGTTCCAATGACATACGTCACAATGCACGAATTATTATGAACATAGACGCACACTCCACAACCTGTAAACTCGATACACAGAGCGGCCCTCCAGTTCAGTAGCGTTGTCGGGTATTATCTTAGTAAGCCAAGTCTCTGTGACGATCATGACGAAGCTACCAATAGCAAGCGATATAATCCTGAGACGTAACTCATCCATCATGTGGACAATTGATCGGGAATTAGTGAGAAAAAGACTAGGAAGGGCAATTGTATGTAAGTTAGCATGTATATTAGCACGTAGGCCATCGCTCCTTCCCCGCTTTTGCCTCCGCTCCCTTCTCCTCCTCCGGTGACACTTATGCGGGCCGTAAGTAGCTGCGCAGGTCTGCTGAATCTTTGGTGGTATAAAGTCCAGCTTTGTGAGTGCATAAAGTTGGCATTGTCTCCCAATATCTAAACGTTCAGTTTTTAAGTGTTCAGTGTCTGAACTAACAAACAAGACACGCAACAAAACAACAAACTGAGAACAAGAAGCTGCCGCGTATTCACGCGCCACCAGTTAACAAAGGTTTTAAATCAGAAAACTTTTTATGTAATGTCCTAAACTAGAGCTAGAAAATTAAATATTAATTTATGAAAGTAAAGAAGCAAAATGTTTCTTTTAAGCAACCACACAATTTTTTGCAGACTTGACAATGGTTTTCCAGAGACATTTTCCTCTGACTGGCTGGGGATGTATACAGAATCAAGTCTTACCTCCCTCAAACTCATCATCGCTCCTCTCTGCTTCCATTTCCCTGCATTGCACAAACAAATTCTGATGTCCATCTACAGGGGCTATTGATGATCAAGTCAAAATTTGATGATCGATATTATTTAGCAACGTACTTTAGTCTGTAATGTTTTCATAGTCTACCTCAGTCACCTCAGTAGGTTCACGAGTTCACCTACACAGATAATAGAGTAGTTTGAGGGTATGCGTATTTGGCATGCTGTCAGGGAGAGGGCTCCGAGCTTGTTCATTCTTCCGAACTCAGAGCACTCCCCCCTGTCCGGGGTGAGGGCTCCCAATCTGGCATTAGCCTGAACCCAGAACCCGGAACACTCCCCCCCCCCCCTTTTGTGTCCTGCTGGAGACGAGGGGATCCAGGTGAGGAGTCGGGGTGGTGGGATGCTTGAGACTGAAGAGAGAGTGAAGGTAAGACATCTTGACTATTTATAGAGACACTCTCTCTCTCTATTTGAAGTGATAGGTTGATTGTTGTGATTGCTGACAGCCGGCCAGCCGAGTTAATTATGTGCTCCTGCTCCTCCCGAACTTAGTTTAGTAATACACCATCTATTACAGTTTTTGCCCGTTGCTTGAACACATTTTGCAATACTTCGCTCATTTTGCCAAAACTCTACACACAAGTCAATATGCCACAACACTGGGAAATATACTATTCACATCTGTGTCAAATTGAAACTCTACTATCAAAACCTAACATTCCTTTGTTAAAATGTAACTCTGATGACAAAATGACACATACTTGCATCATATGCATACACTTTCAGATCAGGGGGAACACACTAGTCTACTTTATATAAAACACTACAGTCTTTGATTTTCACTGTTTATTCAGAAGGCATATTTTCTGAAGGCACATTTTCAAACAAACAAAAAAGGAAATAGGCCTACTCAATATTGAACATTGCAGTAACATGAATTCAGATAAAGCAAAAAAATAGAAAAATAGAAAAATCACTATACTGTAAACACAGAAAATCATGGTAATTGTGCATACTTGGGCTCATGAATACCGCCGTCTGTTGGGGTCTGGCCACAGGATCTCATCGACATCGCAAGCAATGTCTTCTCGCGCTAGGCACCGGGGAAAATATCCCCTTGCATGTCGAAACCATCCATGGATTGCTGTCACCTGAATGTCGCCGCAGGCCTGTTCCATTGCCTGCAGAAGAGTCATGCGGGGATGTGGTTGGCGGTCATATACCTGCCATCTCCAAGCCGAAAAGAATTCCTCTATAGGGTTTGGCGAGTAAGGGGAAAGTATACCACTTCAAATTGATCTTGGTTGGTGAACCAGGCCTGGACCAGACCAGCCCGATGGAAACTGACATTATCCCATACCACCACAAACCTTGGCTGATCTGGTCTGTTCTGTACTACTATATTATGGAAGGCATCTAGAAATGTTCCTCCTCCTCCAAAAGCTTCAAGTTGTGTTACTTTAGTCTAAGCATGGGTCTATAGTGTTCAAGCAACGGGCAAACCTGTAATGCTGTGATGTAAAACATGAGATGTATTTAAATATAAATCAGTGTTATGTTATACACGATCACATGCAACATCCATACACATTATAATGACATTACGCGTAGAAAATCTGTTAAATTATGTTTTTTTTTAAGTGCAGCTACTGTTCCTCCTTCTCTCTTCTTGTGAAGAAGTGTGTGCTGTACTCTGTTAAATAAAATGTTATGAAAACTAGTTATTTGTTAAAATATGCTATTAATATTTTGGCAAGGAGGTTACTAAAAGCTACAATATGAATAGGAAAAATCATGTATATTTTAAAACTGTATCTTGAAAATGTTTGACAATTATTTTAGTGATCCAGAAAAATATGTCGAATTACCATGTAAACATTAAGCTCGTCATTTCAGTCTCTCTTTCTTTCTTTTTGTTGGGGTTTTCCAAAAGAATGAAACACGATCTGAAGAAGTCCCAGCAGATCATGAATATCAGGAAATCAAATTCATGAGGTTTTCGGTAATTCTGTTCAGCAATTGGAATATGTTTACAATTATTCTTTCCTGTCAATGGAATGTGTTTACAAAACAATTAAGAAACGAAAGTAAAGTAACTGCAGAGAATCATCAGAACACAAAACTACTGTGATCTACCTTGTGACGATAAAATTCAACAATACAACGTATCTTTAGATTTAAAAAGGGCCGTTGATCTGTAGAAACTTGGATAAATTATTAATTTATTGTATTTTTTTAAAATAAACTCCAATAAACAATCATCATTAATACCATGTACGCTGTGTGCTATGAAAATCAGTTTAAAGCTGCAGTTTGAAACCATTTATATCACAACACGCGAAATACAAGAGTGAAGCGTCTGATAAATGAGAGAAGTAAGCAATTTAGTGGCTATTTCTGTGCATCTCAATATATAGTCTTTCCTTTTCACTGAATCAATATGCAAAAAACTATAAGTGAATGATAAAAAAGGGTACAACACACATGTGGTTTATAAGTGTTTCCCTTCACTTGAAACATAATTATTGTGTAGTGTTGTGATTTGTGATGCTGCCGTCACATTGTTTCTTTATCTGGGGTTTTGATCTTGTCGTCCAACACCACATAGTTCTTCAGGAATCCAAAACTGTTCTTAGTATTGTGCTTTCTTACGAGAACAAATCCCACGACGAAAATGATAAAACAGCTTATACCAGCCATGATGATGGCAATCCCAGGTTTACCTTGTTTTAAAAAAGAAAAAGGCTTTATGGGTGCATTTAATTATGATAAAAACATCTTTAGTGTATTGGATTGGATTAATCAGATCAGCCGAAACTAACACAAACACATCTCTTTATAAAATACTTCACATACTATGTGTTGTTTCATTTCTAAAGACACATATTTCTATATTGATTTAAGGGATGGTTCACCCAAAAATGAAAATTCTGTCATCATTTATTCACCGTCGTGCTGTTCCAAACCGGTATAAATATATTTAGATATTTGGAAGAATGTAAATCTGAGAGAACAATCTGATGACAGGATTGTAATATTTGGGTGAATTATACATTTATCTCCTATTGTAAAATGATATTTTATCAATACCTTCAATAAATTGCAATCAATGATCCATAATTACATGAATAAATTAATACCTGTTAGGACAGAAGTTTCTTTTGTGGGGTCTGCCTGGATTCTACCAGATCCACCTGCCAATAGTGCAAAATATTACATCAGTATTATATAAACAATGTGGGTATATTCAGTGAAATTCAGTGTTACATTACATGTTAATCTTTACCTGCTGTGTTCACAGTGAAATATTTTTTTACTATTCCACAATCCGCTTGCAAAAAGAACAGAAATGTTGATGTCATGTCTTCATTTGGAGCGTAAGAACAGGAAAAGTGCTTTTGAGTGGATTTGCTTGTTAACCTCTCTGGACAGATTGTTGTGTTTCTATCCTTATTAATAAACTTGTACATCACTGCATGGCATCTATTGCTATAAATGACTGTGCATTTAAGAGTTATTTCTCCTCCCAAATGTCCAGTCACACCTTTACAGGCTACTAAGGAGAAATCTGCAAAAGAACAGATCATATTCAACAGTGTAAATAGAAGCTGAACAAAACATGTTTGTTTTAATAAATGAAATGCATTTCACACATTAAGAATAAGAAATTTATAAAAACTAGTTTTTTTTTTCGTTTTGACCTTAATCAGAGAGATTTAAAGTCTTTTATGATAAAAACATATAGCTTTAGTGTATTGGATTGGATTAATCAGATCAGCCGAAACTAACACAAACACATCTCTTTATAAAATACTTCACATACTATCTGCTGTTTCATTTCTAAAAACACACACATTTTTCTATATTGATTAAAGGGATATGATTATCATATTTGGGTGAATTATACATTCATCTCCTATTGTAAAATGATATTTTATCAATACCTTCAATAAATTGCAATCAATGATCCATAATTACATGAATAAATTAATACCTGTTAGGACAGAAGTTTCTTTTGTGGGGTCTGCCTGGATTCTACCAGATCCACCTGCCAACAGTGCAAAATATTACATCAGTATTATATAAACAATGTGGGTATATTCAGCAAAATTCAGTGTTACATTACATGTTAATCTTTACCTGCTGTGTTCACAGTGAAATATTTTTTTACTATTCCACAATCCGCTTGCAAAAAGAACAGAAATGTTGATGTCATGTCTTCATTTGGAGTGTAAGAACAGGAAAAGTGCTTTTGAGTGGATTTGCTTGTAAACCTCTCTCGACAGATTGTTGTGTTTCTATCCTTATTAATAAACTTGTACATCACTGCATGGCATCTATTGCTATAAATGACTGTGCATTTAAGAGTTATTTCTCCTCCCAAATGTTCAGTCACACCTTTACAGGCTACAAAGGAGAAATCTGCAAAAGAACAGATCATATTCAACAGTGTAAATAGAAGCTGAACAAAACATGTTTGTTTTAATAAATGAAATGCATTTCACACATTAAGAATAAGAAATTTATAAAAACTAGATTTTATTTTTCGTTTTGACGTTAATCAGAGAGATTTAAAGTCTTTTATGATAAAAACATATAGCTTTAGTGTATTGGATTGGATTAATCAGATCAGCCGAAACTAACACAAACACATCTCTTTATAAAATACTTCACATACTATCTGCTGTTTCATTTCTAAAAACACACACATATTTCTATATTGATTAAAGGGATATGATTATCATATTTGGGTGAATTATACATTTATCTCCTTGTGTAAAATGATTTTTTATCAATACCTTCAATAAATTGCAATCAATGATCCATAATTACATGAATAAATTAATACCTGTTAGGACAGAAGTTTCTTTTGTGGGGTCTCCCTGGATTCTACCAGATCCACCTGCCAATAGTGAAAAATATTACATCAGTATTATATAAACAATGTGGGTATATTCAGTGAAATTCAGTGTTACATTACATGTTAATCTTTACCTGCTGTGTTCACAGTGAAATATTTTTTTACTATTCCACAATCCGCTTGCAAAAAGAACAGAAATGTTGATGTCATGTCTTCATTTGGATTGTAAGAACAGGAAAAGTGCTTTTGAGTGGATTTGCTTGTAAACCTCTCTCGACAGATTGTTGTGTTTCTATCCTTATTAATAAACTTGTACATCACTGCATGGCATCTATTGCTATAAATGACTGTGCATTTAAGAGTTATTTCTCCTCCCAAATGTCCAGTCACACCATTGCAGGCTACAAAGGAGAAATCTGCAAAAGAACAGATCATATTCAACAGTGTAAATGGAAGCTGAACAAAACATGTTTGTTTTAATAAATGAAATGCATTTCACACATTAAGAATAAGAAATTTATAAAAACTAGATTTTCTTTTTCGTTTTGACGTTAATCAGAGAGATTTAAAGTCTTTTATGATAAAACATATAGCTTTAGTGTATTGGATTGGATTAATCAGATCAGCCGAAACTAACACAAACACATCTCTTTATAAAATACTTCACATACTATCTGCTGTTTCATTTCTAAAAACACACACATTTTTCTATATTGATTAAAGGGATATGATTATCATATTTGGGTGAATTATACATTTATCTCCTTGTGTAAAATGATTTTTTATCAATACCTTCAATAAATTGCAATCAATGATCCATAATTACATGAATAAATTAATACCTGTTAGGACAGAAGTTTCTTTTGTGGGGTCTGCCTGGATTCTACCAGATCCACCTGCCAATAGTGCAAAATATTACATCAGTATTATATAAACAATGTGAGGAGAAGGAGAAAGGAGAAATCTGCAAAAGAACAGATCATATTCAACAGTGTAAATAGAAGCTGAACAAAACATGTTTGTTTTAATAAATGAAATGCATTTCACACATTAAGAATAAGAAATTTATAAAAACTAGATTTTCTTCATTTTGACCTTAATCACAGAGATTTAAAGTCACCATGAAATGGAAGATGCGATGGTCTTCTTTCTCGTATCGTGACGTACACCTGAATGAAACGGCTTGTGAAATTTGAACAAAAGTAGTGCAGAACTTTGTCGCCCTCCCCTAATTCATTAGATCTTTGTAAATTGGCATGATACACCACATGTACACATTGGACAGTCCGTATAGTCCCACCTCATTTTCAGGCATTACAATTATGAAGTGAAGAGTTGTTGTTTAGAGCGAAAGTGGAGCTTTATGTTTTTGATTAGAAGATTAGAACTGCAAAGAAATTTTTCAAAAATGATGATTTGATAAATCATTTATAATGATCACTGCAACGCTGTGTAAGAAAATGTGTATAATCATTTTAATTGCACGGTGACTTTAAAATCCAATGCACAGTTACAAAAAAATATCAATTGACGTCAACATGAATTAAGCATAAATGTAAAATTATTTAAAAAGATTGATATTAAACTGTAGAATCCAGAATTTACAAGATGATTGATGATATTACCAACATCCTCTATACAGGAAGCTCTGAAGATCAGAACCAGCAGAAGCAGTAGGTCAACACCAACACCTCCCATAACCCAGCTCCTGTAGACTAATGAAGAACTTGATTGAAGAACTTTTAATAACTTAAATTCTATCATCAACATGATGCCAAAACGACTTCACAAATATTAATAAAAAAAACACTTATTTACTAATGTATAAACTATGATAAAACAAATGATGAAATAATTATTCCTTTAACTATCAGAAAATGTTGTTTGGAAAATTAAAACGATTCCAGCATCACTACAATAAAAAGTTGCCGTTCTCTCCCTTATAATAAAATACGTCATATCCTATATTGTTAAATAAAAAAAGCTAAGCAGAAACGTTACGTAGATCATGTCAAACATAACATAAAAAACACATAAACACACGACTGGCATTTTCGTGATACAAACTAGACGCCTAACTTAGAAGGAACCACTTCATGTTCTCCGCACATTAGTAAAGCGTTACTTTAGCAGTTACAGCTGACGTCATCATCAAATCTGTGATAATAAGTTACGGAAAAAAGAAAGACTTCATTTAACAAAATACCACAACTCACATTGTTCCAATGATCAAAATAATACAAACTCACATTAGTCTAATGATCACAGCGATAAGTCTGATTCTTTTACCTCTAGTCAGACAAAGCGTCGATCAGAGTTGTTGTCCGACTGACGCACGGAGAGAAAGTGAAGAATAAACACCGCAAGGGGGCGTGGTCGAGAGGAGGACGCGTGGGATTTAATTTGCTTCCGCTGGGCTTCCTGTTACAATCAGCAGTAAGTTTTAAATCATTCGTGTTATGTAAATATTAACGTTCAATAAATGTTCACTTAAAAATAGATATGATTCTTGTTGTGTCTTTCTCTTATATATATCAAATTGAACGTATTACTGTCCCACAGCTGCAGAATACACATCAAATTCTCAGTTCATGTTTACATGCACGTGGAGACACAAATACACACATGTGTGAAAACACTCACTGATATTTCAGATGGTGACAGATGCATGTAAAGCTTTGAAAGGATATCGGTTTCAGTTGTTATTGTGTATTGTGGGAAACGTATGAAAACAATAGAAAGTTTTCATAATGGTTTTCTTTAAAATCCATGAGCTAATTTTCCATTAAACCCGTTACAAAAGTTCCTTTTTGTAGTGTGTTTTTGGGCATTAGGCCGTTTAAATTTAATGGTATATTGGTTCTCGGTTGCCACATAACACCCTCACATAGATTCCAATAAAGCCCAATTCGCATCATAACCATTAAATCATTTTCCATTTAGGCCTGATACGTTTTGAGTTTTTTTTCAGCAGGGAAATCTTTTTTGTTTCTGAATGTCACCATAGCCTATACATTTCATTACTATAATGTGTTTGCTGGGTTTATACAATAAATCAATCTTAGTTTGACAATTTTTTATTCATTTCATCACAAAATATGAACTCGGTCAATAAAAAAATGGCAACAAGCTTGAAGATGCAGATTAGGAAAGTATAAAAAACACATTAGTATCACATTAATGAAATGTCTGATACACTGAACAGATTTTCAATGTATTGCGTTGCAAGTGCACCATCTGGTGGTCATGGGTTTCAAACCAAGTCATTGTTCTTTAAATGGACATATTTGGCATGTTTATGAAAGAGAAAACCCCCCAAACAAACATTAAATGGGATCTGACGATGCACAAAGTGTTCAAAGCAGACGCTGACACAGCATCTTTTGACCAAAACTTGTTGTATTATTGGATTAATGGGTAATTGTTTAATAAAAAATAAATATATTACATGATCTTCACTTAAAACACAAATGCTGCAGATTGATTTTCTGCTGCATGCTGTCACACTATTTCTGATGTTCTTGTCACACACACAATACAGTTCCTCTGGAATCCACAAGTGTTCTTGGCGTTCTGGTTTCTTATGAGAAGAAATCCCAAGACGAAGACGACGCAACAGAGTGTGCCGGCAATGATGACAACAATCCATGTTTCATCTTGTTCGAAAGAAAATGGAAGTCTTTAAAGGTACATTCAATAAACACAAAACAACATCAGTGTATTGAGAAGACATGAGATACAAACACACTCAAAGTGAAATACATATTACAACACTGTATTTGATGACTTTGATGACACATCGGCTGCTTTGTTGGACCTTGTGAACTATTCAAACCTATTTCAAATTGATTTATTTTGCACTGTGTCAAGTAATCTGCAATCATATGAATAATTTAGTACCTGTTTGGACAGGAGTTCCCTTTGTAAGATCACCCTTTGGTCCTCCTGTTAACAGATTTAATGAACAAACTAAAATGAAATATTAAAGGGACATGATTTGCATTACTGACAGCAGGACTCAGGCTAATGAATGAGTTAATACCTGTGTCATCAACAGATTCTGTAAACAGATAACAAAATGTGTTAATAGATTTGAAAACTTCATTAAAAACTGTGTTAGAAACATTGAAACCGTACCCGTTATGTTCACAGTGAATCCTGCTGTTTTGTTCCCACATCTGGTGTGTAAAATGAACTTGAATGTTGATGTCATGACTTCATTGGCAATGTAAGGACACGGCAAGCTGGTAAACTGTAGACATGGATCATTTCCAAAATCCTTTCTAAAGTCCTCTTTACAGATCGTTGTGTCTGGTGTGTTTATAATCTTGAACATCATCATGCAGCATGTTTTGTTGAGATAAGAGACGTCACAGTTAAGAGTCGACTCTTTTCCCACACGTCCGGTCACATTTCTGCAGGTTATATTGAAGCCATCTGCCAAAAGAACAGATTAGATTTAATGTTCGTTATAGCAACTAAACAATTGTAATCTTTATAAATGAGATTTATCTTATAATTGACAAATGCACTGAAATGAGGACGTCAATCAGGTGACATATCAACATCAACATCCAGCATCACTGTCATCTAATGTCATTTTAATAAAAGTTTTTCTTTCTTTGAAGTCTTTCTTTCTTTATGATCCATAACTGCATCATGTTAACTAAATTTCACACCGAATCACATTTAACGTGTTCGGACGAATCATTACTCACGTCTGAGTCTGTACAAACTCTTGAGAGTCTACAAGAAGCCAAGGGATTTTCCACTTATTATTTATTTACTTTATGAATGAAGCGTTTCACACACGACCAGCAAAATGACAGTTTTCATACACTTTATCTGTTAAGTATGAATTTAACGGCAGGGTTTCCATGAATACATAAACATCATTATATTACCATCAGCTCCACAGGCAGATGTGAAGGTCCAAACCAGCAGAACCAGAAGCACAACACAGCCAGCACACATGATCCTGATCCTGTGGTGAAACATCATTCTTACTGCAGTTGGAATCAATTCATATGAAATGTTAACTACACAGATACGGGTTATACTGAACATACTGTATCCATTGTTGACTTACAGTCTATGAAAACTGATACAAAATATCTTCAAGAACTTTGAGAAACACGTTTAAATCCACAAAATAAAACTACTAGTCATGCATTCAGAAGATTTCGTGTTAGTAAAAGTAAGTATAATGATTGTTCTGTAGTTTGGTTAAAGTATAGAGCAGTAAACACTTACTGTCTTCAGTCTGTTGAGATTCAAGATCACACTGAACTCTTTACAAGACACACGAGTATTTAACACAATGACTCATGTAGTTTTGGCTCCGATTTCAAATACGTACACAGAGTCAAAAAACGCAGCTCTGAATGAATGGTATTTTTATTAAATTTGTTACAATCTGTTTTCAGACGGTGATTTCCTCTTCTGCAGAAACATTAACGGCTCTTCATTGAATCATTCTGCCAAGATGTTTTTTCCATGACGTCAAAAGTGTTCTTAGACACATCGTCTTCAGAAAAACTTTGTGTTTCAACTATCCCTGCTGTGTGAACGACCTCAAGCCCAGTAAAAAACGTTGCAAAGACTTATGATGCAATAGAGCTGTCATAAGACACAGATTAAAATGGGTCGAATAGATTCAGTGACACAGCAAAGACACACAACTGGGAAAAATATTCAGACAAAAACACACAATGGGACTGAGAAAGAAACGAAAAGCAATGCAACATGACGCAATGTTTGTCTTTCTTACTCAGTCCCATGCTTTGTCTTTGTCTGAATATGGGAAATTATTAAAGACTTTACAAACTTTACTAATAGCATTAGTGTTCATCTTGAGACAAAACAATGTATTTGAAGATGTTTCAGTGCAAACCGTTTTCAATTCAGACAGTTCTTACATTTACTATATTATAGGACTGGTCTTAATCCCTGTCCGGGAAACCACGAGGTGTTGTGTAATCTTTCATTCTTTCTTCCAAAAAAACATCTTGGTTACGTATGTAACCTCAGTTCCCTGATGGAGGGAACGAGACGTTGTGTCGAGAACGACAGATGGGGTTCGCCCTTGAGAACCAATCAACTCTGACTACTATAGAAAAGGCCAATGAAATTTGGCGAATGCAATTTGCATGCCGGGCTCCGCCCCCAGAAATCCGGTATAAAAGGAGGCCGGCGTGCAGCATTCACTTACCTTTGTTCTGAAGAGCCTGAGACCTCTCAAACTGCAGCAGAATACGATACGTGTTCGTGGCATAAGGGACACAACGTCTTGTTCCCTCCATCAGGGAACTGAGGTTACATACGTAACCAAGACGTTCCCTTTCTGTCGGTCTCTCGACGTTGTGTCGAGAACGACAGATGGGGTTGCCTATGGAAAACGTTGTATCGCGTCACAATCTCTAGCGAAGCGACGGTAACAAGCCTGGGCGTGTCATCTCGAAGCTTTCGTGAGACTGTAACCTTCCAGTGTGGTGGTCGGGGGGTTCCAGAGCTTTCTTGGAGAAAGATGGGTACAGCCCTGACCGGTAACTTTCACGGACGGGGCCTTAGCTCTCTATAGGCGAGAGGCCGTCCAGATCAGTTTACACCGGGTAAGCGCGACTCTTAATCAGGGAAGCGCTACAGAGGCCACCTGCTACCCGTGGGGAGGAATATGGTGGATATAGGTATGGTCTCGTCCTTGGAGGAGAACGCATGGAACGTGCGGACTGAGTAGTTAACCGCGAGGTGGAGGCCCACCTGGGGAAGCTCATGGGTTACCAGGAGTGGGAACCATTCTCATGAGGATACATCAGACGGAACAGCCCACGGAGGGGGTGTTACAGACGTCCGGTAGCACTAGGTCCGGTTAGAGCTATCTGTGATAGCTCACATGGTATCCCGGCCTAAGGGGGAAGGCTGCTCTGCCCAGCCAGCCCCCAGGGGGTGCTTGTTTGGTGATGGATGGAATGCCTATTCTTAACCAGTGTCTGGGTAAGAAGGGAGGCTGGTGAGGTACCAGTTTCTTAGCGATGTGTTCGGGTAAGAAGAAAAGGTAAATAGCACACTGACCCAACCTGTTAGAGGGTGGAAAGGTGCTTTCGCAGGCATACGCCCCCCCGGATGCCAGTCCTACATGTCGCCACGCAGGACGTGGGCTGACACCGGGTTTACGCGAAGGTTGTTAACCCTTGCGAAGGTGTTTGGGCATAGCCCAACCCGCAGCTCTACAGATGTCTGCTAGAGAGGCGCTTCTGCCAGTGTCCAGGAGGTGGCTAAACTCCGTGTGGAGTGAGCCCTCACTGCCAATGGGCATGGGAGATTCTGAGATCGGAATGCCGTCGTAACGGCGTCCACGACCCAGTGCGCCAGCCTCTGTTTGGAGACAGCCTTCCCCTTCTGCTGTCCTCCAACAGACACGGAGCTGGTCAGAGCTTCAGAGCTCTGCGTGCGGTCCAGTACGTACTGGACACAACACTAATCGGGTTGGGTCTTCCTCCCCTATGGGGAGCGCCTGCAAGTTCACCACTTGGCCCCGGAGGGAGTAGTGGGAACTTCTTGGGCACGCATCCGGGCCTGGGTCTCAAGATAACGTGAGAGTTTCCAGGGCCGAGTTTAAGGCAATCCAGGGACACGGAGGATGCTCGGTGGTCCCCTACCCTCTTGAAGGAAGTGAGCGCCGTCAGGAGGGCCGTCTTACTCTATGAGGAAGATCGGAACCTCCGAAGGGCTCTTTGGGGGGCCCTGAGGCTCCCCAGGACCACTTAGGGTCCCAAGAGGGTATGGAGCGGAGATGAGGCGGATTCCGCCCTCTCGCTGCTTAGGAACCTGGTGACCAGGTCGTGTTGCCCTAGAAACTTTCCACCGACTGAGTCGTGATGAGTGGCAATAGCGACTACATACACTTTCAGTGTGGAAGGGAGATGTTAGTCTCCAGTCTCATGAGAAGGGGAACACAATCCTGATCAAGCACCTCAGTGGGTCTTTCCCGTTGAGAAAGACACCAGGACGAGAAGAGGCGCCGTCTAGAGGCGTGTAACCGCCTAGTAGATTGGGCCCTAGCCTGGGTGATGGTCTCAGCCATATAGGGGGAGTAGCCATCTTAGGATCTTCTCGTCCCGTCTAGAGACCAGACATGGGTGTTCCAGAGGTCTGATCTGGGATGCCAGAACGTGTCCTTCCCCTGAGAGAGCAGGTCCTCTGTCAGGGGAATGGTTCAGGGGGAGTCGCTGTCCAGAGCATCGGCTCTGAGGCCAAGTGCGGTTAGACCGGTGTGGTGTAACCAATAACACTTGGTGCTCCTGCTCCCTGACCTTGCACAGAGTCTGTACAAGAAGGCTCCTGGGGGGGGGAAGGTGTGCTTCCGCCCATCCTGCGGCCAGCTGTGCGCAAGGATATCCGTGCCGAGGGCAGGGACTATCAAGCGGGCAAATGGTGGTGTTACGGGAGGTGAACAGGTTTTACCTGGGCCTACCCGAACAGTCTCCAAATGAGCTGGACTGCACGGGGGTGGAGTCGCCACTCTCCACGAGGCATAAACTGGCGAGAAAGCACGTCGGCTGTCTAGTTCAGTTTGCCCGGGGTGTGTGGCCTGCAGGGAACGAGTCACCTGTTGACTCCACCGGAGGAGGCGTCGAGCAAGTTGTGTTTAGCTGCTGTGTGCGAACGCCACCCTGACGATCTGTATTCGCTACAGCTATAGTGCTGTCCTCGGAACAGCACGTGCATGTCTCGCACGAGAGGCCGTAGCCTGCTCAGTGCAAGTAGCATAGCCCACAACTCTTGGCAATTGATACGCCAGCGCAGGCGGGGGTTCGTCCAACACCCCACCTGCGTGCCCGTTGCACACTACACCCCACCCCTGCAGGGAGACTTCAGTCGTCACCACGACCTGCCTCATAACCTGCTCAGAGGGACCTGAGTCCGTCGAAAAAGTCATAAAGACTAGGGGTTATGGTGCGTCGGCAGCAGGGCGGCATCACCATGCGCCTGCTGCCGGTGTGCCACGCTCTCCTCGGAACTCGACTCTGAAACCAGTGTTGGAGCGGTGTCATGTGCATCAACTCGAGGGGTATTAACCCGCGAGGACGCCATGTGTCCCAGGAGCCTCTGAATTGTTTCAGGGGGACCGCTGTCTGCCTAAAATGTTCATTTCAGACAGTTCAACACTGGTTGGGCACAACTGCGGACAGGTGTGCCGACATGGTGACAGAGTTGAGTTCCATACCGAGAAAGAGGATGCTCTGCACTGGGGAGAGCTTGCCCCTCTCTTGGTTGACCTGGAGTCCCAATCGACCTAGGTGCCGGAGCACCAGGTCCCTTTGTGTACATAACAGATCTCGCGAGTGTGCCAAGATAGGCCAGTCGCTGAGATAGTTTAGTACCCGCTCGCCTTCCTCCTCTCAGGGAGAAAGGGCGGTCAGGGACAGACCGAAAGGGAGGACTCTGTACTGATATGCCCGCCTCTCGCACGCGAACCATGGGAACGGCCGGTGTCGAGGAGGATCGAGACATGAAAGTAAGCGTCCTTCAGGTCGATTGCCACGAACCAATCCTGACACCTCATAGATGTCAGGACGCGCCTCTGTGTGAGCACCCTGAATGGCAGCTTGTGAAGGTGCTCTGTTCAGGGTACGCAGCCTTTGGGGGCAACCCGCCGTCTTTCTTGGGAACGATGAAGTGCGGGTGGTGACCCACTGAACATCTTGGTTTTGAGGGACGAACTCGATGCCTGTTTTGCCAGAAGGGTGGTGACCTCTACCCGTAGCACGGAGGCGTCCCTGCCTCTGACAGAGGGAGAGATGATGCCCCGAAACTTGGGTGAGTCTCTGGCGAACTGGATCGAGTAACCAAGACGGACCGCCCTCATTAGCCAGCGAGACAGTGTGGGCAGCTCTCGAGCTCCCAGGGACTGTGACAGGGTGACCAAGGGGACGGTCTGCTTCATCATTCCCACGGGGGGTGGTTCGTCGGCTGGCGGAGCTAACCATGTCGTGGGGAGTCCCCGGAGGGAAGGTTTGCTCCGCCTACTTACCTGCCTGGCGGGACAACGGCACGCACTGTCGGTTTGAGAGTGGTGACGGCTGTCGTATGTGTACGACCTCACGCCTCGCCAGGGTGTGAGGTCGGTTCGCCGAGCACAGTCCAGTGGAGTGTGCGATCGGCTGCAAGTAAACCCGGGGAGAACAGAAAACTCAGTGAGCAAGTGGGCGCCAAGCCCTAACAAGGGCCCGGCTTTGGTGACGAGGCAGGAGTCGTCCCGTACCGACCGATCAGAGCCGTGGCTGTCCCTGGGGTCTTCCCGTCAGTGTCCCTTCTCGCGAGGAGGTTGCTGACGGGGTGGAGGTTTCCCCCTCGACCTCTGCTTCCGGGGTGCCGCCTGTGGGGGCACAGGAACCGGAGCCGATGTCGAAAGGGTCCTGGGTTGCAGGGAAGCAGACGTCACGTGAGATCTCGGAGGCCTGTAGGCGGCCGAGTCGCGGCGTGAAAAAAATGTGGTTAATTGCCACTGTCTGCTTCGCCGTCAAAAAACTGCTGAGCGCAGTCCTCGACGGTGTTACCAACAACCCACCCTGCGAGATGAGTGCATCAAGAAAGCGGACTTCCTTGCTGTCACTCTTCTGCACAAGGTATAGCCGGGGGTGTCTCTCCTGGACCACTACCGTGGACATCGTCCGACCCAGGGCCCGTGCCGCCGCCTTAGTCGCCCGTAGAGCGCTGTCAGCGGTGGCACGGAGATCCTGCATTATACCCGGGTCGGCCTTACCCTCGTGGAGCCCTCTCAACGCCCTGGCCTGGCGGACCTGCAGGATGGCCAAGGCATAGAGAGAGGAGGCAGCCTGGCCCGCAACATCGCAAGCTTTCGACACCAGTGATGCCGAAGTCTTACGTGCTTTGGACGGTAGGAGTGGTCGATCCCCCCCCAGGTGGTAGCCGTCCGCGGCACAGGTGCACCGCAGGCGGACGTTCCACCCGGGGGATCTCGACGCAGTCCTTGGCTGCCTCACCATCGAGGGAAGTAAGGGAGCCAGAGCTGGTTTCACTGGAACGGTCCGTGAGTGGAGCGTTTCAAGTTTTACACAGCTCCTCATGCACCTCCGGGAAAAACATGGCACCCGGGGTGGGCGCGGTTTGCACCGCGCACCGACCTCGGGAACCACGTATCCCCGGGTTAGCACGGATGACATCACTTCTGCTTCCTCCTGAACTCGACCGCTGGGGGTGGAGTTTGGATTCGGCAGAGTCGGATGCCAGTCTCCCTCCGATGCTGCGAGCGACATCTCATCTACGTCACACATCGTTTCCGAGTGTGTGCGTGAGGATCCGGACGGTATGCCACCGCCGGTTGGGGAACGTTCAGAAGAGCGAATCGGGGTGCGATCGGCCCGTGAGCACTTGGCTGGCGGGTTTACGTTCGCAGAGTTCCCCAATTCACTAACGCTGCTAATGTGGGTGGTCATCGGGGCCGTAGCCACAGATGTCACAGCCCGGGTAGCAGACGAAATGGTGGCTGGTTCCCGTAGGAAGACAGCCACCAGTGACCGCAACTTCTGAATGACAATCTGCCCGCAGTGCAGGCAGATGTGTCAACGAACGCTGCTTCAGTGTGCTGGACGCCCAGACACCTAATGCAGCGATCGTGTCCATCCCCCTCCTCGATGAGGGTGCCGCACCCAAGAGAACAGCGGGACATGCCGCGCTGGAGAATGCTCAGTCAGTCCTGAAAAGGACTTTTAGAAAAAATCTCTAACACCTCCGGAACCGCCGAGACGCCCAGGGGAAGGTCGCTGCAGGAAGGGACGATCCGCTGTAACACGTCGTAGCACCAGCGTGTAGTTGTAGAGGATTGAATCCTGAGTTGTACTCATGAGCGATGGCTCTGAAGAACAAAAGGTAAGTGAATGCTGCACGCCGGCCTCCTTTTATACCGGATTTCCGGGAGCGGAGCCCGGCATGCAAATTGCATTCGCCAAATTTCATTGGCCTTTTCTATAGTAGTCAGAGTTGATTGGTTCTCAAGGGCGAACCCCATCTGTCGTTCTCGACACAACGTCGAGAGACCGACAGAAAGGGAACCCCCGAATAGCATCGCAAGAAATTTCGAACAGTTTCGAAAGTTTCTCGTGGTGTTCTCTGGACCCAAAACTGATACAATTTATAATACAATAGACTTTTTGATTGTTAAATTGTTTGACAAATCTCTATTCATAATATAAGATAAATTCCTATGAATTAATACACTGTTACCAACAATGCCATGTACCGTATATGTTATCAAATAAATTCAAGACCCATTTTTATGGTAAAAACACATTCACAAACATGAAATGTAGAGAAAGAAATATCTTATAAATGCAGCTTCAGTTTCCTCGTCTGTGCGTCTTAACTTCATGTCTATACAGGCAGTTAAAAACTTATATTACTGCTCCCGGAGAATAAAAATTAGTGTTTGTGATATTTATGATGCTGTTTATTATGATTTGGTTAGAAGAGCTTTACTCTAAAGATTCAACTAATGTCCAATAATCAGAATGAATGTGCTTCATATATTTAACTTTGATTGTGATGTAATGTCATTTCAATATTAATATAATTTTTTGTTTTAACATATTTAAACATTATACAGCTTATTACTTCAATGAATACCTGTATGGACAGCAGTCTCTGTGTGAAGTGCCGAACCTGTCAAGATCTAAAAACCACAATTTAACCACCCCAAATATTACATATACATATTCCATAAACATTATACAGTGTCAAAAACGTTGTTGTCTTGAGCCTCATGTGTGCTTTAAATTCACCATCAAATCAAAACCAAAAAAAAGTGTTTTACACAGTGTTGCAGTAATTATTATAAATGAACATTTTAAATTTGTTTGCGATCTTTAATCAAAAACGTTAAGCCCGTCTCCCCCTCTCAACAACAACTCTTCACCACATGACGTCAGCAACAAAAAGGCATTCTCTGCCCTCCCCTGAGCCATTAAGAGAGTGAGTCGTGTCAACTCTGTTGACTCCAATGAACCAGTGTATGATCTGATTTACGAAATATTTGCAACATAATTAAATCATCACATAAATGCATTCAATATTTTTCTGTATACAGTTATGTACAGTTTAAGCAGATGTCCTATACATCTGTTTATTCTCTTGTCCATCGGCTAAATGGCAAGAAAGAGTTTAAACTTACTGTCTATCCGTCTTCACAGGTTCAGGTCACATTGCGTTTTTTTTGCAGGAAACATGAAACCATAGACACAAAACTTTCACTTTCATTATTACAGTACAAAACAAATTTTACGTGGACATAATTGCATATCGGCTATGATCTCATGTTGTTTTTTCATATCTTGGTTTCAGTGTGTTGACAATACTTCCGCATCAAATACTGATGGCCGTCTTCACGTGTTTCTTTATAAAATGCAGTTGTTGCCTTGACTCGATATATCGAAAAAATAATTAAAGAAAGCCTGGATCACAACATAATTCATGTTGCAACATACCTGATGTTTGTTAGTTCCCCTTAAAAGAGAGAGGAAAACCACTTCTGTTAAACATTTTGGTCAATCACAATGGCACACAAGACTTACTGTAGCAGCAATTTGTCCCAGGTATCCGCTGAAAAAAGACCAGAGCATTAAATTAGAGCGGTACAAAAAGAATAATAAGAAAGAAAAGAACTGAAATTTGACAACATGAGATCTTTCTTTACTAAGTCACAGACCATTCACAGAAAAACTATTCCAGGTGGACCTATGTAAAGGATTGACTCTCCAAGAATTTGATTTGCCATCATTATCTTTGGTTTGCTCACATTTGTATTGCAACACAGATTGCAACAAGTGCCAAATAAAATACAATTGTCGTTGTTCAAACCTGCTTGTCATTGCATAAACAAACTTAAAACCTGTTCCTCATATATCACCTCTATAGGGACTTCTTTTACTTTCACTGAATTCCTTTCGAGTGAAACTCCCTGTCAATCTGCCGAACAAAAAATAATTGTCTCACTCCCAAGTCAAGGGCTTGTCTGGGTCATTCCACCACCGGAAAATTCAGTTTCAATTGGAGTTAAATGGTCTGATGAGGGCAATAAAAAAGCAATAGTTATATAAAATATGAATGTCCTATTATAACTGACTTACTGTCATGTCATTCCAAAGTGTAGATTCATCCCAGTTTATCGTTTGAAAAATTGGCACTTAGGCTACAATCAAACACAGATGGCAACAGAAAGAGACGTCGTTTCATGATAGTTTTAGTGATTTATTTCAGTATCCTATGCCATCATAAAGAGAGGCTGTACAAACACGGTTCTTACAGAACTTAATACAAGCGAACAACATATGAAAGAGAAACGAACCAAACGCGAACGAAAGAGAAAGCAAAACAGTGTTCCCTTCATTTTCAATTTCTCCAGGACGACATCCTCATAGAAACACAAACAAGCAGCAATCCTTCACCAAGACCCAGAACATGACTAAAGAAACGGGTGCTTATATTCACCCCGGAACAAGACGCAAGATGCAAAAGAGAGCAGAAGAAATCATGCGGTTTATGTACATTCAGGTGCTGCTTGAAAACATAGCAAAATATGACGTTGATATCATCGTAGGACACGACAGGCGCTCAAAAACATGATCCGCTTCTGTGTGTTTGTGCATAAAGAGCGCGTGTTAGAGAAGACACATCAACATTCTGCCCGACAGGTGTTTCTCAGTCCGAACAAAAGAACAAAATAAACACACGTAGAGACACGAAGCGGTTTCAGCACATCTGCACGGCTGAACACTCTCTCTGCTGGTGACAAGATGCGTTGCAACATTTACATTAAGTTCTCATGACACCTGAGCAGAGAATGGCTTTCCAGCGGTTAATTTCACCCTAAAACACAGAAAACTATTTATAACATCATGCACGCCGGATATACAGCGCTGTATCGGTACAAGTATAGCAGATTGAGTCTCTGGAACCAACATGCCCGGGTCAAACAGTATTTCACCGCCACAAAATGTGATTTCCCTCAAAGAAATAAAGCCTATTTTTAGATCATCGCATCATTACCGTGACATCTTTATATTGTGTTACATTTACAAGGATCATTTACAGAATAACATGTGCTTAACTTTCACGACGATGCACCAAAAACAGGCTTATCTTTGTACTTCCATAGGCAAAATATCATTTTCATCTTGTGTGTTCGTGAGATTTAATAGCTTTTTTTTTTACAATTCAGATCTTTAGTTTTTCTAGACTTAACAGAGTAAAATAATTCCATACATTTTCAAACGAAGACGCCCACATGACCATCGAATCATTTGGTGTTTACCATAGTAAACTGTGTGGTATAATTCTTAGATTCTATTATATTTACCATGGTAACGCTTCCGAATACTAAAGTACTAGTGTACATTAACAAAACGTAGAAATTCCTTTGCAATACACTTAATAGAATACAGTACCGTATACTACACTTTACCACAGTTAACTATAGTAAATACAATACACTGCAGTATTGTCTCATGTGGGGAACCCATATTTTACTCAACATCACACGATCTTTGCAGAAAAAACGCATAGAGAACAAAGCTTGAGATTGTGTATTTGATTCCCATCACCGTGGTAGAAAAACAAGCTTCAAGTGGCTATTTCAAGTAATCCTCAGTGTGTCTAAGCGCGTGCTATGTCATCACACAAACACAGGTCTATGCTGAATATTGCAGGTGGCAGTTTTGATTGACACACCACACTCGTTATACATGAAAAACATTCCTTATATAGGTGATATACTGTATTGTTGCGCACACACGCTCGGTCTCATGGATCACGTTAAGCATTACAGGGAAGTGCGTTGAGTACACTTACGAACTGTATTTAACAGGAATAAAAATGACATTCGAGTGCTGCGGGGGTCGCTTGCGAACTACACTCCGCACATCTTCTATCGGATCTATACTGGATTGAGTTTCTGCTTTACCAAACACACGAGAGATTGTCACTAGTCAGCCATGCCGAACACAGCGGACAAAAACATTCAGTTGATGCAGAGACAAGGTTAGATAGATAAAATATAGAATATTTAGAGACAAATATTACGCTGTATAACTGCAACCAAATTCATATTTTCGTCATTTAGTGAAACATAAAAACATCCTCGTCTGCAAAATTGAGTTTAAGAGAATGCATCTTGAATTAATATTATTGGGGGAAAGAAATGGTTTTAAGCATGAATCAATTGAAGTTTGTGAGTTCTAGTTGGATAAGAAATACAAAGATATATTCTCTAAAACTGGAGAAATGTTTCAAGGATGTTTTAATGTTTTATTGGAAAAGACAAAAATACTGGAATGATTTTTTCGCAGTCTAATAATACTCGTGTTCAGTGCAAAATACATTTTTGGGCAAACAGATTGTAGATCGATTATAAATAGATTGAAATGTATGTGCATTTTTATATAAATAAATAGATTAGTAATGCCGGAGAACAACGCGAGGAATCCACTAGTTCTGTAATGACTAGTTGTGTTTTCTGTTTGTCTCCTGGTCCATGACACCACACAAAAATCCCATAAATAAATAAGAAGCATTCTGGTCCTTGTCAAATGGCATCAGATCCTTCACTATTCAAGTGACATTTTTGCGCAGAATGGTGAAAATAAACTGATGTATAATTCAATAACATTTTACAAAAAAGGAGAAGTTAAGGCCCAGATTTGTGCCGGCCTTAGAAATGCGCAATATGACATAGAGGTCGCCGATAAACCAAGAAGGCAAAATGACGGATGGCACCTGCATTCCAATTTTATGTCATTCCTCCGAGGAATCCCGAACACTCCGTAGCACCTTATGTGACATCATCCACCCATCAGCCAATCACAGAGTCAGATTCAGAGTCTGAATCAACACCACTTCCTGACACGCAGCAGGACGGCGCGCACGAGAAAATGAGAGGCCTCGCTTTCGCTCCTGTACCGTTTGATTCCTGCGGAATGCGTTCATTTCCGGACGGCCTGCCGATAGCTGTGCCTTTGGCCCTGACCGCGCGAGCAGCCGTTGCTGTTACCGGGAGGATCCGGCGGGGCGGCGCTCTGACTCGCGCCGTCTCTGGTGCTGCAGGTCATGCTGCTGTCCTGCAAGGTTGGACTTGATTGAGCTCTCTGTAACGCCCCCTCCTCCAGAAGCATGTCCTCGAACACAGACAGACTATCGTCTCCGCAGCGCTGCTTGGCACGCAGGAGCATGCTGTACGTCTCGTAGCGTGTTTTCTGCGAGGAGAGGGAGAAAGTTTTATTTGAGGATGTGAGGATGAACGCCCTCCCTTTCAGTAAACTAAGCAGCTGCTTAGGGCCCTGCTGCCACTAGGGGGCCCCCAAGAGGGCCGTTCCCACAATTTCTTCTATAGTGTGTATACAAATTTGTGAAATTACTGAATAAACGCAACATTGCGATATCAAAATAAGTGAGGTGGCCAATCAAATGAAAGGAGGCGGGAGTTACTGGTTACAGAGCCGAGCAGTAACTAATCAAATCAAAGAAGACGGAACTACGGTCACGTCTTTAGCTGTTCAGCAAGAAAGACGCTTCAATTTAAAAGTTGAAAGAATGCTGTGCAACACACAACATTTTACAACTGCTTAGTGTTTAACAATAGAAATGTTGAAGATCCGACAGTATGTTCAATGACAAAATGCTGATTTTGATGAAATATTTGTGATGTACGTGATTCATGTAATTTATAATTATCCGTTATTTCAGTGTTTTATTTGGTATAAGGTTGAGAATAATTGTGTGGATACTGTAAATTCATTTAATGGTTATCAAGTAAATACACACAAAAAATGACAAAATGAAAGCTGTGTGGCTTTAAAAGTGTGTTTATATGTTGTGGTTTAAGTTTTTTTTTTTTTTTTATAAATATTTGCAAATAGTTAAATGCATTGAACAATAAATTCCATAACCTTTGTATGGTCTATGATAAAAATATTAAGGGACAGTTCACTTAAAATTGGAAGTAATGAAATTATAAAATGTTTGGACAATCACAATACTTGTAATGCAAGGTATACAGTATGTGTTTTATGACATTCTTACATCCCAAGCAAAGCTACAACTAGTAGATTTGGATGTTTTACATTTATAGTGTGCGTTCAAATGATAAACATTGACAATAGTCGATTGTGTTGGGTCCACAGGGGGACCACCAAATAAAGTTCTGCTTTGGGCCCTGTAAAGGCATGGGCCGGCCCTGGTAAACGCACAAGTTGATAGAGACCTATGTCTCTAAGGCAACCACACTACTCTACTGCAATATGCATTCTTTCCCAGTATAAAAATAATTTAGTTGACAATTTAATTTGAATTGTTTTATTTCTAAGGTCCTAACTGGATACAGTTGCTTAATGTAAAGATGCAAATAAATGAGGTCATGTGACACACTAGTGTTTTAGATGCATTGTCATTGCATACTGCATGCTACGTCACAGAGTAGTCTGTATAAAACACAGAACACCAGTGTTTTGTTTACATAGTGTGCATATTACCTCAAACTCCAGATACTCCTCTCTCAAGCGGTACTCTTCAAGTTCACGACCTTTCACCTTCCGGTCAGGTGGATAGGAGCGAAGTTGAGCTAGCTCGGTGGAAATGGAGCGAAATCGACCTTCATGTTCCTGTACCTGCTCCTCCTACACAATAAAAAAAAGAGATATCAGGAGAAAACAAACTCTTAAGGAAAAATTTGAATGTAATGTTTAGTACGATGCAATTGTATTTTTTTATTCATATTCACACACATACGTATTATCATGTACATGCTGTAATATTTATGCAGTTTTTATCATGAAACCTGGGGAAGTTTGGAGGCGGAGCCTGGCAGCAGCGGTCGACTGAATTTCTTCTGTGAGCCAATGGCAGCAGGGAGGGGCGGGGCTGAAAATATGGCTGCCACCGTGTTGATGCGCGTGATCCAAGACTGCATCTGTTCAGCATTCCTAAACAAACAAAATAAATCAAACAGTTCATACAGGTACATTAATCATCACCTTAATCTGAGTGTCAGAGAATGGATAAAATATTAACCAAGAAACGCTGAAAAACTCGATAAGTGCATGACGTCCATGGCTGAAAAATTAAATTCTTTCATCATTTATTCACCCTCATGTCAAAATTGTATGACTTCCTTTCTTCGCCAGGACACAAAAGAAGATGTTTTGAAGAGCGTTGATAATCAAACAACGCATTGCTGAGGCATTTCTCAAAATATCTTCTTGTGTGTACTACTGATGAAAGAGTGATGCCCAGCTTTTAAACAACATGAGGGTGAATAAATGATGACATATCTTTTAGTTTAACTATCACTTCAAGCATTTAGAAAGAAGAAATTTATTTTCAGAACCAAATATGCTTAAATGTAAGAAATCACTGCTGCCGTCTATCGAGAACGAACAGTTTACATGTTTTCAATTGAAAGAAAAAACACACAAAAGTGGATTTTAACAGCACGAGTGGTGCGAGTGAAAACGTCTTGGTTACGTATGTAACCTCAGTTCCCTGATGGAGGGAACGAGACGTTGTGTCGAGAACGACAGATGGGGTTCGCCCTTGAGAACCAATCAACTCTGACTACTATAGAAAAGGCCAATGAAATTTGGCGAATGCAATTTGCATGCCGGGCTCCGCCCCCGGAAATCCGGTATAAAAGGAGGCCGGCGTGCAGCATTCACTTACCTTTGTTCTGAAGAGCCTGAGACCTCTCAAACTGCAGCAGAATACGATACGTGTTCGTGGCATAAGGGACACAACGTCTCGTTCCCTCCATCAGGGAACTGAGGTTACATACGTAACCAAGACGTTCCCTTTCTGTCGGTCTCTCGACGTTGTGTCGAGAACGACAGATGGGGTTGCCTATGGAAAACGCCACAACGCTGTATCGCGTCACAATCTCTAGCGAAGCGACGGTAACAAGCCTGGGCGTGTCATCTCGAAGCTTTCGTGAGACTGTAACCTTCCAGTGTGGTGGTCGGGGGGTTCCAGAGCTTTCTTGGAGAAAGATGGGTACAGCCCTGACCGGTAACTTTCACGGACGGGGCCTTAGCTCTCTATAGGCGAGAGGCCATCCAGATCAGTTTACACCGGGTAAGCGCGACTCTTAATCAGAGAAGCGCTACAGAGGCCACCTCCTACCCGTGGGGAGGAATATGGTGGATATAGGTATGGTCTCGTCCTTGGAGGAGAACGCATGGAACGTGCGGACTGAGTAGTTAACCGCGAGGTGGAGGCCCACCTGGGGAAGCTCATGGGTTACCAGGAGTGGGAACCATTCTCATGAGGATACATCAGACGGAACAGCCCACGGAGGGGGTGTTACAGACGTCCGGTAGCACTAGGTCCGGTTAGAGCTATCTGTGATAGCTCACATGGTATCCCGGCCTAAGGGGGAAGGCTGCTCTGCCCAGCCAGCCCCCAGGGGGTGCTTGTTTGGTGATGGATGGAATGCCTATTCTTAACCAGTGTCTGGGTAAGAAGGGAGGCTGGTGAGGTACCAGTTTCTTAGCGATGTGTTCGGGTAAGAAGAAAAGGTAAATAGCACACTGACCCAACCTGTTAGAGGGTGGAAAGGTGCTTTCGCAGGCATACGCCCCCCCGGATGCCAGTCCTACATGTCGCCACGCAGGACGTGGGCTGACACCGGGTTTACGCGAAGGTTGTTAACCCTTGCGAAGGTGTTTGGGCATAGCCCAACCCGCAGCTCTACAGATGTCTGCTAGAGAGGCGCTTCTGCCAGTGTCCAGGAGGTGGCTAAACTCCGTGTGGAGTGAGCCCTCACTGCCAATGGGCATGGGAGATTCTGAGATCGGAATGCCGTCGTAACGGCGTCCACGACCCAGTGCGCCAGCCTCTGTTTGGAGACAGCCTTCCCCTTCTGCTGTCCTCCAACAGACACGGAGCTGGTCAGAGCTTCAGAGCTCTGCGTGCGGTCCAGTACGTACTGGACACAACACTAATCGGGTTGGGTCTTCCTCCCCTATGGGGAGCGCCTGCAA
Organism: Triplophysa dalaica; assembly: GCF_015846415.1. Classification (NCBI taxonomy): domain Eukaryota; kingdom Metazoa; phylum Chordata; class Actinopteri; order Cypriniformes; family Nemacheilidae; genus Triplophysa; species Triplophysa dalaica. The sequence continues at coordinate 21,027,744 of NC_079558.1, forward strand.
GTTCACCACTTGGCCCCGGAGGGAGTAGTGGGAACTTCTTGGGCACGCATCCGGGCCTGGGTCTCAAGATAACGTGAGAGTTTCCAGGGCCGAGTTTAAGGCAATCCAGGGACACTGAGGATGCTCGGTGGTCCCCTACCCTCTTGAAAGAAGTGAGCGCCGTCAGGAGGGCCGTCTTACTCTATGAGGAAGATCGGAACCTCCGAGGGGCTCTTTGGGGGGCCCTGAGGCTCCCCAGGACCACTTAGGGTCCCAAGAGGGTATGGAGCGGAGATGAGGCGGATTCCGCCCTCTGGCTGCTTAGGAACCTGGTGACCAGGTCGTGTTGCCCTAGAAACTTTCCACCGACTGAGTCGTGATGAGTGGCAATAGCGACTACATACACTTTCAGTGTGGAAGGGAGATGTTAGTCTCCAGTCTCGTGAGGAGGGGAACACAATCCTGATCAAGCACCTCAGTGGGTCTTTCTCGTTGAGAAAGACACCAGGACGAGAAGAGGCACCGTCTAGAGGCGTGTAACCGCCTAGTAGATGGGGCCCTAGCCTGGGTGATGGTCTCAGCCGTATAGGGGGAGTAGCCATCTTAGGATCTTCTCGTCCCGTCTAGAGACCAGACATGGGTGTTCCAGAGGTCTGATCTGGGATGCCAGAACGTGTCCTTCCCCTGAGAGAGCAGGTCCTCTGTCAGGGGAATGGTTCAGGGGGAGTCGCTGTCCAGAGCATCGGCTCTGAGGCCAAGTGCGGTTAGACCGGTGTGGTGTAACCAATAACACTTGGTGCTCCTGCTCCCTGACCTTGCACAGAGTCTGTACAAGAAGGCTCCTGGGGGGGGGAAGGTGTGCTTCCGCCCATCCCGCGGCCAGCTGTGCGCAAGGATATCCGTGCCGAGGGCAGGGACTATCAAGCGGGCAAATGGTGGTGTTACGGGAGGTGAACAGGTTTTACCTGGGCCTACCCGAACAGCCTCCAAATGAGCTGGACTGCACGGGGGTGGAGTCGCCACTCTCCACGAGGCATAAACTGGCGAGAAAGCACGTCGGCTGTCTAGTTCAGTTTGCCCGGGGTGTGTGGCCTGCAGGGAACGAGTCACCTGTTGACTCCACCGGAGGAGGCGTCGAGCAAGTTGTGTTTAGCTGCTGTGTGCGAACGCCACCCTGACGATCTGTATTCGCTACAGCTATAGTGCTGTCCTCGGAACAGCACGTGCATGTCTCGCACGAGAGGCCGTAGCCTGCTCAGTGCAAGTAGCATAGCCCACAACTCTTGGCAATTGATATGCCAGCGCAGGCGGGGGTTCGTCCAACACCCCACCTGCGTGCCCGTTGCACACTACACCGCACCCCTGCAGGGAGACTTCAGTCGTCACCACGACCTGCCTCATAACCTGCTCAGAGGGACCTGAGTCCGTCGAAAAAGTCATAAAGACTAGGGGTTATGGTGCGTCGGCAGCAGGGCGGCATCACCATGCGCCTGCTGCCGGTGTGCCACGCTCTCCTCGGAACTCGACTCTGAAACCAGTGTTGGAGCGGTGTCATGTGCATCAACTCGAGGGGTATTAGCCCGCGAGGACGCCATGTGTCCCAGGAGCCTCTGAATTGTTTCAGGGGGACCGCTGTCTGCCTAAAAATGTTCATTTCAGACAGTTCAACACTGGTTGGGCACAACTGCGGACAGGTGTGCCGACATGGTGACAGAGCTGAGTTCCATACCGAGAAAGAGGATGCTCTGCACTGGGGAGAGCTTGCCCCTCTCTTGGTTGACCTGGAGTCCCAATCGACCTAGGTGCCGGAGCACCAGGTCCCTTTGTGTACATAACAGATCTCGCGAGTGTGCCAAGATAGGCCAGTCGCTGAGATAGTTTAGTACCCGCTCGCCTTCCTCCTCTCAGGGAGAAAGGGCGGTCAGGGACAGACCGAAAGGGAGGACTCTGTACTGATATGCCCGCCTCTCGCACGCGAACCGTGGGAACGGCCGGTGTCGAGGAGGATCGAGACATGAAAGTAAGCGTCCTTCAGGTCGATTGCCACGAACCAATCCTGACACCTCATAGATGTCGGGACGCGCCTCTGTGTGAGCACCCTGAATGGCAGCTTGTGAAGGTGCTCTGTTCAGGGTACGCAGCCTTTGGGGGCAACCCGCCGTCTTTCTTGGGAACGATGAAGTGCGGGTGGTGACCCACTGAACATCTTGGTTTTGAGGGACGAACTCGATGCCTGTTTTGCCAGAAGGGTGGGGACCTCTACCCGAAGTACGGAGGCGTCCCTGCCTCTGACAGAGGGAGAGATGATGCCCCGAAACTTGGGTGAGTCTCTGGCGAACTGGATCGAGTAACCAAGACGGACCGCCCTCATTAGCCAGCGAGACAGTGTGGGCAGCTCTCGAGCTCCCAGGGACTGTGACAGGGTGACCAAGGGGACGGTCTGCTTCATCATTCCCACGGGGGGTGGTTCGTCGGCTGGCGGAGCTAACCATGTCGCGGGGAGTCCCCGGAGGGAAGGTTTTTGCTCCGCCTGCTTACCTGCCTGGCGGGACAACGGCACGCACTGTCGGTTTGAGAGTGGTGACGGCTGTCGTATATGTGTACGACCTCACGCCTCGCCAGGGTGTGAGGTCGGTTCGCCGAGCACAGTCCAGTGGAGTGTGCGATCGGCTGCAAGTAAACCCGGGGAGAACAAAAAACTCAGTGAGTAAGTGGGCGCCAAGCCCTAACAAGGGCCCGGCTTTGGTGACGAGGCAGGAGTCGTCCCGTACCGACCGATCAGAGCCGTGGCTGTGAAGGTTCGGGCCCGATGTTGTTCTCCCTGGGGTCTTCCCGTCAGTGTCCCTTCTCGCGAGGAGGTTGCTGACGGGGTGGAGGTTTCCCCCTCGACCTCTGCTTCCGGGGTGCCGCCTGTGGGGGCACAGGAACCGGAGCCGATGTCGAAAGGGTCCTGGGTTGCAGGGAAGCAGACGTCACGTGAGATCTCGGAGGCCTGTAGGCGGCCGAGTCGCGGCGTGAAAAAAAATGTGGTTAATTGCCACTGTCTGCTTCGCCGTCAAAAAACTGCTGAGCGCAGTCCTCGACGGTGTTACCAACAACCCACCCTGCGAGATGAGTGCATCAAGAAAGCGGACTTCCTTGCTGTCACTCTTCTGCACAAGGTATAGCCGGGGGTGTCTCTCCTGGACCACTACCGTGGACATCGTCCGACCCAGGGCCCGTGCCGCCGCCTTAGTCGCCCGTAGAGCGCTGTCAGCGGTGGCACGGAGATCCTGCATTATACCCGGGTCGGCCTTACCCTCGTGGAGCCCTCTCAACGCCCTGGCCTGGCGGACCTGCAGGATGGCCAAGGCATAGAGAGAGGAGGCAGCCTGGCCCGCAACATCGCAAGCTTTCGACACCAGTGATGCCGAAGTCTTACGTGCTTTGGACGGTAGGAGTGGTCGATCCCCCCCCAGGTGGTAGCCGTCCGCGGCACAGGTGCACCGCAGGCGGACGTTCCACCCGGGGGATCTCGACGCAGTCCTTGGCTGCCTCACCATCGAGGGAAGTAAGGGAGCCGGAGCTGGTTTCACTGGAACGGTCCGTGAGAGGAGCGTTCCAAGTTTTACACAGCTCCTCATGCACCTCCGGGAAAAACATGGCACCCGGGGTGGGCGCGGTTTGCACCGCGCACCGACCTCGGGAACCACGTATCCCCGGGTTAGCACGGATGACATCACTTCTGCTTCCTCCTGAACTCGACCGCTGGGGGTGGAGTTTGGATTCGGCAGAGTCGGATGCCAGTCTCCCTCCGATGCTGCGAGCGACATCTCATCTACGTCACACATCGTTTCCGAGTGTGTGCGTGAGGATCCGGACGGTATGCCACCGCCGGTTGGGGAACGTTCAGAAGAGCGAATCGGGGTGCGATCGGCCCGTGAGCACTTGGCTGGCGGGTTTACGTTCGCAGAGTTCCCCGTATCACTAACGCTGCTAACGTGGGTGGTCATCGGGGCCGTAGCCACAGATGTCACAGCCCGGGTAGCAGACGAAATGGTGGCTGGTTCCCGTAGGAAGACAGCCACCCGTGACCGCAACTTCTGAATGACAATCTGCCCGCAGTGCAGGCAGATGTGTCAACGAACGCTGCTTCAGTGTGCTGGACGCCCAGACACCTAATGCAGCGATCGTGTCCATCCCCCTCCTCGATGAGGGTGCCGCACCCAAGAGAACAGCGGGACATGCCGCGCTGGAGAATGCTCAGTCAGTCCTGAAAAGGACTTTTAGAAAAAATCTCTAACACCTCCGGAACCGCCGAGACGCCCAGGGGAAGGTCGCTGCAGAAAGGGACGATCCGCTGTAACACGTCGTAGCACCAGCGTGTAGTTGTAGAGGATTGAATCCTGAGTTGTACTCATGAGCGATGGCTCTGAAGAACAAAAGTAAGTGAATGCTGCACGCCGGCCTCCTTTTATACCGGATTTCCGGGGGCGGAGCCCGGCATGCAAATTGCATTCGCCAAATTTCATTGGCCTTTTCTATAGTAGTCAGAGTTGATTGGTTCTCAAGGGCGAACCCCATCTGTCGTTCTCGACACAACGTCGAGAGACCGACAGAAAGGGAACTGGGGCAAACTTCAACTGGAGCGAATCAAGTTCTCCTGAGAGACTCACACATATATTCAAGCAAACACACACAGGCACACACACACACAGTATTCTGCTATGAATCAAATGACATGCTGAGATTTCAGAGATTCATTTGACACGAAGGACAACTCAAATCTTTTTTCAATGATGTGCAAACGGCTTTAGACGCATTCTAACAGATCACTGGACTCACGGGGCTTGAAAGAGGTAGACTCTCCAGTCGGCCGTCCGGAGGTAGAAGACGTTTGGTCGTTTGCTGTAGTCCGTGGCTCGGATGGCCAGGGAATGATGAATTGACACAGCGTTCTTCAGATCTTCATCTGATAACTGTTTGTCGGGCCGATACTCCCCCTGAAATAATGATGATGCAATCATTCAGTAGAAAAGGAAATGCTCATGTCATTTTACTCCAAAAGACCAATTATGTGACTATAAATGTTTTAATTAAATAAATTAGTTACTTGAAAAAAAAACTATTTTGTAATAGGAAATAAAATCTCAAATGAGCCGAAACTTTTTACGGCCATAAGTTGCAGTATGCTACAAAAATGTGTTCCACATAGGAAACATTACTGGAACAAGACCATTCAACCAATGGAAAACAGAGCTCATAGAATTCAGTTCATGGGAAAAATACTGTCACTGTTAGACCGGACACAACAGCCGGAGATTCTCTAGACTGGACTGGGACAGGCACATCTGATCTGTTTACAACCACTGTAGAAACTGAACAATCTGTGCATTGAGTGTCAAAAATGAAAATGTGAGAAAGAAAAAGAAAGAAGGAAAAAGAAAGAAGGAAAAGAAAGAAAGAAAGAAAGAAAAAGAAAGAAAGAAGGAAAGAAAAGGGAAGGAAAGAAAGAAAGAAGAAAAAGAAAGAAGGAAAGAAAAGGGAAGGAAAGAAAGAAAGAAGAAAAAGAAAGAAGGAAGTACAGAAAAGAAAGAAAGATAGAAAGAAAAAAAAAAAAAGGAAGGAATTAAGTAAGAAAAAGGAAGGAAGGAAAGAAAGAAAGAAAAATAGAAGAAAGAAAGGAATGAAAGAAAAAGAAGGAAGGAAGGAAGGAAGGAAGAAAGGAGGGCAGGAGAGAGAGAAGGAATGAAGGGAGGAAGGAAAGAAAGAAAGAAAGAAAGAAAGAAAGAAGAAAGAAGAAAAAGAGGAAGGAAGGAAAGAAAGAAATAAGGAAATAGAAAAGAAAGAAAGAGAAATAAGGAAGAAAGGAAGGAAGGAAAGAAAGGAAAAGAAAGAAAGGAAGGAAGGAAGGAAGAAAGGAGGGCAGGAGAGAGAGAAGGAATGAAGGGAGGAAGGAAAGAAAGAAAGAAAGAAAGAAAAAAGAGGAAGGAAGGAAAGAAAGAAAAAAGGAAATAAAAAAGAAAGAAAGAGAAATAAGGAAGGAAGGAAGGAATGAATGAAAGAAAGGAAAAGAAAGAAAGAAAGAAAGGAAGGAAGGAAGGAAGGAAGGAAAGAAAGGAAAAGAAAGAAAGGAAGGAAGGAAGGAAGAAAGGAGGGCAGGAGAGAGAGAAGGAATGAAGGGAGGAAGGAAAGAAAGAAAGAAAGAAAGAAAGAAAGAAAGAAAAAAGAGGAAGGAAGGAAAGAAAGAAATAAGGAAATAAAAAAGAAAGAAAGAGAAATAAGGAAGGAAGGAATGAATGAAAGAAAGGAAAAGAAAGAAAGAAAGAAAGAAAGAAAGGAAGGAAGGAAGGAAGGAAGGAAGGAAGGAAGGAAAGGAAAAGAAAGAAATAAGAAAGGGAAAAGAGAGGAAGAATGAAAGAAAGAAAGAGAAACGCACCTTCTGCAGGTAAAGGATGAGTCCCTTCAGAACAGCATAAAATGTTTTCCATCCTCTTTTCCCGCGAGGTGCTGCATTTCACACAAAACAACATTAACAGCAGAAGAATAAACAGCATTTTCACATGTTGTAACATATATCAAACATACCAATATCCCTGTAAATGTTATAAAACACTAGGGCTGTCACATCCAGAATAAAAGTTTGTGTTTACATAATATATGTCTGTGTACTGTGCATATTTATTCTGTGTATTTATAAAAACACAAAACATACACATACAAGTCTATGCATATATGAAACATTGTGATGTATTGGTATCATTGAAATGATATAAAAGTTTGTTCATTTTTACATTTGGTATTTTTCTTAAATAAATACATGAATGTGTATGTGTTTAAAAATACAAAATTAATATGCACAGACAATTATTATGCAAACACAAACTTTTATTCTGGATGTGATGAATGGTTTGACGGCTCTAGAAATCCTAATGTTCATGTTGTGTGGCTTTGTTTTGTATGTCCAGTCAACTATTGTGTGACAAAAATGCAAGTTGGTTCTCCATTGGATGAACATTGAATGTTAACGATTAACATTTCGTGAGAGCTGCGATTATTTCATCAGATCCTCTTTAACACTCACTTCTCTTTCCATCCGAGTCTGCGTGGACCTTCCGCACCAGGAAGCCTGTTTGGTAGAGAACGGCACCGGATGGAGACGCCAACCCGCTGCCCATCTGCCTCACGGCTCTGGAGTTTGAGTCTCCTCGATGCTCCCCGAGTTCTGAGAAGGACTTCCGTAATTCCTCTTCATCGCTAACAAAAGAAACAGGAAGTTCACTCCAAAACTACACAGAACACTTCAGCATTCCTGATGGTTTACTTCTGAACACTCTTCTGCAATTCTGCAACTTCTAATGCTCTACATTATTATTCTTTAACATTCTTTTAACTTACTGTTAAATGTTATACAAACTTCCTCTGGCTTTCTTTTTCTTTAGATAATTTGAACACAAACACCTTTATTTTTATAAAGCCTAACATGTGTTCCTTCGGGAAAGATGCTTGTTGAGCTCTTTATGCTGCAGTGCACTGAAAAAAAATCTGCCACATTAAACACAAATACTTTGGTACAATTAAGGATTTTATTATAGTTAAGATGTCAATTGTAGTATATTGAAGTAATTACTATGCTTTTATTTTATACAGCAATATTCTGGAGTAATACTATAGTGAATTAAAATACAGTGAACTGCAAAAAATACTGAAGTATACTTTAACATTTACTAGATTAAACTGTAGTGAATAGAATGGTACTACATTATGGTGCTTCTGCAGCATAAGCTATGGTGAAATAAACCGTAGTAAATACTGAAGTATGCTTTTGTAGTAAATACTGAAGTATGCTGTCATATGTACTATAGTGAAGTGCAGTAATTCATAGTATACTGTTAACTGTAGTGAATAGTATGCTACTACACTGTTTTTTAGTATAAGTTATGGTGACTTAAACCGTTCTAAATACTGAAGTATGCTTTTGCAGTAAATACTGAAGTATGCTGTCATAGTAAATGCTGAAGTATGCTTTTGCAGTAAATACTGAAGTATGCTGTCATAGTAAATACTGAAGTATGCTGTCATAGTAAATGCTGAAGTATGCTGTCATAGTAAATGCTGAAGTATGCTTTGTAATAAATACTGAAGTATGCTTTTGTAGTAAATACTCAAGTATGATTTATTATTAGTAAATACTGAAGTATGCTTTATTATTACTAAATACTGAAGTATGATTTATTATTAGTAAATACTGAAGTATGATTTATTATTAGTAAATACTGAAGTATGCTTTATTAATAGTAAATACTGAAGTATGATTTATTATTAGTAAATACTGAAGTATGATTTATTAATAGTAAATACTGAAGTATGCTTTATTAATAGTAAATATTGAAGTATGATTTATTATTAGTAAATACTGAAGTATGCTTTATTAATAGTAAATACTGAAGTATGATTTATTATTAGTAAATACTGAAGTATGCTTTATTAATAGTAAATACTGAAGTATGCTTTATTAATAGTAAATACTGAAGTATGATTTATTAATAGTATATACTGAAGTATGCTTTATTAATAGTAAATACTGAAGTATGATTTATTAATAGTAAATACTGAAGTATGCTTTATTAATAGTAAATACTGAAGTATGCTTTATTAATAGTAAATACTGAAGTATGATTTATAAATAGTAAATACTGAAGTATGCTTTATTAATAGTAAATACTGAAGTATGCTTTATTAATAGTAAATACTGAAGTATGCTTTATTAATAGTAAATACTGAAGTATGCTTTATTAATAGTAAATACTGAAGTATGCTTTATTAATAGTAAATACTGAAGTATGATTTATTAATAGTAAATACTGAAGTATGCTTTATTAATAGTAAATCCTGAAGTATGATTTATTATTAGTAAATACTGAAGTATGATTTATTAATAGTAAATACTGAAGTATGCTTTCGTATGTACTATAGTAAGCTGCAGTAATTCATAGTATACTGTTAAATATTGTGACTACTATGTCTTAATGTACTAAAATGTGTTAACTATAGTGAATTAATAAACTGAAGTAAATACTGGGGTATGCATTGTTGTTCACTATAGTAAAATTGTGGAATGGACTATGTGAACGAGGTATTATTCTTTAGTATGCTCTTATACTTACTATGGTAAGGAACAAAACACTATAGTATCATATCACTATGGTAAGTTCTACAGTACATTACAGTATTTTTCATGTAGGGTGTGTGCTGTATGTTCCGTGTTTATCGAAACTGGGTCTGTTCTCTTCGCGTTCTCATTCGGCTCCTCTCTGAGTGATATTTTGGGCTCACGTGCTGTGTGTCCTGCCTACAGCAAAAAAAATCTGATCAAAAAAAGAACCCTGCGAGTTACGCAGACGCTATCGATCGAGAGTCAGCGGGTCCCTCACTCACATGTACCACCGGCCGGCTGAAACTCTACAGTTGGTCAAAGACTTCATCCTGCAGGCCTGATTATTATTGTATAGCAATGCCAGCCTGCTAGCGGGGTTAAAGGG